>NC_143220.1:16294414-16594414 GCF_030267445.1 Bombyx mandarina
AATAGCTATATAGCTAAACAAATCCGCAAAATTATAATTTGCGTAATCACTGGTGGTAGGACCTCTTGAGAGTCCACACGGGTAGGTACCACCACCCCGTCTATTTCTGCCGTAAAGCAGTAATGCGTTTCGGTTTGAAGGGTGAGGCAGCCGTTGTAACTATACTTGAGACCTTAGAACTTATATCTCAAGGTGGGTGGCGCATTTACGTTGTAGATGTCTATGGGCTCCAGTAACCACTTAACACCAGGTGGGCTGTGAGCTCGTCCACCCATATAAGCAATAAAAATAAAAAATAAAAATTATGCGGTGAATGCATCGAACGCGTATAGGAAATCAAAGTGAATGTTTCGATGTCCCGTCAGTTTGTATTTGTATTGAGCATGAATGCCTCTTGCCACTCAAAATGCTTTTATCCACGACCCAAATTGAATCAGAGCTTGCACTATTCTTGCTCTACTAACCTTATTCACTTATAAGTAATTTCCTGATCCTTTTATGGCTTCCCTTAGAAGGAAGCGAAACAATCCCTCAAATTCCATGGGCAGATTAAAAGAGGTGGAATCTTAGTTAAGACCGACCCCCCCCCCCCCGCGAGACTACAGAGATTGTAACTTCAAACTCATAACTTCATCCCTCATTCAGGGATAATGGTAATCTTGTTATTATTTCTCTATAGGCTTTCGTAACTATTGCATTTAAAACCGAGTGGACCATTAGCAAATCTAGAGCAATATAAAATCAAATTCAACAAAATAAAAATTGATTCATTATTCTAATTATATTACTTGTTGGACCGTCATCGTGGATCTTGTGTACTATAGTAGAATTATTTCGTGCGTTCAGTTTGGGTCATAAAAAATCGGAGCGGTGCAGCGAGTATTTCGCTCTCTCTTCCACTCACGAGCCTTATGGACGGGCATAGTGATGCGCATTATTGTTGTCGATAAGCGTTATCGATAGTGTATTTAGTTTTGTCATGTGGGTTAGTGATAAAAATGAAAGAAAAAATCACTAATCAAACGCTTACACCACATATCGCCGCAGCAAGTTAACAAGAACGGCTGAAATTAACACTTTGTAACTTTTCCGGACCTATTCTCATTTCAGTGAAATTTTTAAAATATTGTTGATAATAACACGTGCTTGTGCTGGTATATTTTTGCTAACAAGCAAAATTTTGAATAAATTCTACCGTTTTGTTACAAAACAAAGGAGTAGCCATTGTGTCATTAAAGAAATTCAGACAAAATCAATTTCTCTTCGACATATTTGATGTACTATAATTTGCTGGTAGGTACAACAAATGACTCATAACATAATGTCTCACCACCCTTCGTATATCACCCCGTTTCTATTGATAATATCGTTCGATTTTTATCGATAATGGCGTTGCGCCTGCGCAACATGCTCACTCCCCTAGCCGGCTATGTTTTATGTATGTATGGTATGACCCAAACTGCACGGACAAAATAATTCTACTATAGGTGCTCAAATTTATCGTCTTATCAATTACTAATGTTAGTGTTGTTTAGGTACTTGTTGGTTCTAAAACTACCGGTCCTGAAAGCTTGCATATTTGTTATCCTCGTGTATAATACAACATTAATACGGTTTCGCGATTCATCTGTCATCCTATTTATCGCTTGCTTCTTTCAGAATGGTGCATGTCACGTTATTTAATTGAATAATGTTTTGCAGAGTGCTGTGTGGCTTAATTCAAGTTCCCAAAATTTCGTTTTCGAATGGCAGGTACTGGAATCGGAAAATGAACTTGATAGTGAACCTTTGGAAATTAGTAATTTTAAATCAACTAAGGTAAGAGTTTAATTTACATTCGACAGATTTGGATTTTATTTTGGTGTTATCGGATGTTTTTACGAATTAAATATTGTTATAATCACGTTTGCGGTTGAATTTTTATGTTGTTGGATCGAAGTTAAGAATTTGATCGAAGTTGCTTATAGAGATGTGTTGTCTGTGCTAAAAGCAAGAACTACTACTCTCTTATTAGCAGATTCTGCTGCTTCAACCACTATGTCCTTAACGAGCCATGTGTTTACTGTTTTAAATATTACATTTGACAGTAATACACATAAAATAAATAAAAACTGATCGGATGAAAGTTCGTTCATAATAATGTCAAATTAAATATTTTAATTAATGACGTTAAGATGTGGAATGCTTTGTTAAAATTAATGCTTAGGGCACCAGGAACGTAGTGCGACGAAAATTTTATCGTAAACTAAATTTAATTACGAATCGTTTTAAACTTTCACGGCTGTGTACATTATAAACAATATTTAACGGGTTCTTGTCACGGTTTATTGTTGTAATGGGCTCCCGATTTTGGCCGAGCTGCAAGCGTTTTAATCATGAGTAAACTCAAGACTACGTGTAGGATGTTAGAAGCACACAAATCTATCTATACTCTTTCTACTGCGTTTTTGGATGTCACTGTCGTGAATTTGCTTTCTGTTATTTTTTATTGCTAAGATGGGTGGAAGAGCTCACTGTCCACCTAGTGTTAAATGCTTACCGGAGTCCATAGACATCTACAACGTAAAGGGTGCCACCCACCTTGAGATATGAGTTCTAAGGTCTCAGTATAGTACAACGGCTGCCCCACCATTCAAAACGAAACGCATTACTGCTTCTCGGCAGAAATAGGCAGGGTGGTAGTATCTACCCGTGCGGTCTCACAACACTTTCTACCACCAGTAAATGTGTAATTGTGCTCGGAAAGGTGTGGAATGGTGACCCCGTCCCAAAAAGCTTGACATATCTTAGATATATATTTGAGAATATGATATACTGAACGTCTAAACAAATAAATTGTTTTTTTCTTAATAAACTATAATTTTGTTTATAATAATAATATTGTTTGTTTGTCAGACATAAATATAAATTTATGTAAATTTATATACATTTAAGTATGTCAGAATATAAAATCTTTATAATTTCAATTTTTAGAATATAATAAGGAAAAGTATTAAGAACAAATTTGAAGTAATTAAATCCCAAGAGTTACTTGGAGAGTCATCGAATAATAGCCAAATTACTTTAAACGACTTTAGTTCCAGTGCAAATTTAAATACTTCTAAAGAGGTAAGTTTTCGATTAGGTATACAGTTGATAAAATTTGCCACGTAAGTATATTTTGTATTTCATTTGATCAGGAAACAAATAAACTGCAATCTATGATCAAGGGAATTTATATCAAAACTAATAATTGGAGCTAATTTGGAGCATTAAAACTTATTTTGAACTTAATCTGCGCGGTGTCTCATAACAAATTCCGGAGAAAGCGGCAAAACTACCCACGAATCCGTATGAAAGCGCTTTTTGAGAAAAGTCTAATACCATGAATACATTTGAATCAATCGTAATTTGAAGACTTGAAACTGTGGATTTTCAACCTTATTTAAATCAGATTTGCGTATTAATTATAATTAAAGTTAAAAATCAACTTGAAGTCTAATGCTATTTTTCCTTTGAAATCTTACTCGGTTGAGTAAGGTTTTCAACATACCGACGTTTATTTATTTCAGATGTCAGATTTCATAAACGATTTAGAAATAAAAAGTCAGATGCTCGAAAACGAAGGTACAACAATGTGGAATGCAACGATGATGAAAAAAGAGGAAATATTATCGTCACTAACCGATACAAATTTAAAAGAATCATTAACTGAAAAACTAAAAGTGATTAAATCCATGGCTGAAGACGAATAAATATGTTTATAGTAATAAATACATATGTATAAATAGGACACCTACTATCTACCATATATACGCATTGATGACCCCGTTGCCAATGGATTCAGCCTTTGTGACTGCTGAAACCTGACTGCTTGATCTAAATGTGAAATGAAACTAATCACTCAGATACATTGCATCATTTTAGCTGAATTTGAATATTGTATAATGAAAACCTAAAGTAAACTAACCCTAGACACGTATTTCAGTAGATGCTTCTCCGAATCTGCTTACTTACTTCGTTCAGTTCACCTGGAAAATCATAATCCCTGAAACAGCAGGCTCTAGATTCTGCGATTTATTCTTGTCAATTGAAATAAATTTTTTTTTCATTGGCCAAACAATTGGTAAAGACATTGGCCCTGGGTGAATCGAATTAAATTACATGAAAGATCGAGTTGGGGAGAGGAACTTTTTCAACTTAATTTACCAATTCTAACTGCAATTGGAGGTGTTTGAGGAGAGATACCGATTCTTGCAGTATATTGAGATTGTAAATTTTGACCACCATTGTCCTTCAGTGGGCCCATCAAACGCGAAATTTTCTAGTTACAATGAGCCCTAACGACGATAAAGCAGGTCCTTGAATGCTTTTGAGCGACAGACACGGATAAACATATGCCTGGAGTACTGCACTGAAAATGAGCAAAAACTTCTTGATCTTAGATATTCTTGTAGATGCTATCTGAGTACTTAAGCGCCCAGAAACTCGGTTTTGGGCAACAGATATCGTTCTAATAGTTATCGTCTCCTTGATCGATTGTACATCCCCGAGGCAACTTGCACGTCAGGTTAATGAACTTAAGATTAAGATGCAGTAGATATATCGGCTAGTTAGTATACGAAACTAGAGTTGGAATGTGCCATTATGACAATAACAGCTACCTTGACCTTGACTTGACGTATGACAGGGGTGATGTGTTGTGGTTCTTCTATATACTTGAGAGGAAGAATTAGATAGTAGAATAAGTTAGTAGAATCTACCTGGAAATCTAAGAAAACTTCCGGAGTTTATTCTGAAAGATGAGTTGCTCGAAACATTGTTTCGATTATTTGGCAACTCATGAAACGAGGTGATAGACTTGAAGTAGATTTTTTAAAGTAATACCGAGTGGTAATTTTTAAGTAGACTGTATGTTTTGCGTCCAAAGAGTTACACGAACTTCTGTTATCTATTTGAATTCAGAAAAGTCTCGATACCAGGCCACAAAAGAAAAGGAATTCGAATTTGGTGTTAAAAAAATTTAAAACATGGACGTTCTTTATCTTTAAACTTCCATTACGGCTGGTACTGGTTTGATTACCAGACTGTGTTTGTTGTACCGAATTTGTTAATCGGAACTTGTATATATCGACGCTGAAAGGCAAACATGACTAAGCGACAATGCGTGAACTTTACAGTAGAGCAATTTAAAGTTGAAATATTTGGAAAAAAAAATATTTTAACGAATCTAACTGTAGGATTGAAATTATTTTAATAGACCTAGATATAGTTTTTTTTTGCCCATCGAATATACTTAAAGGCTATGCCTATCATTTGTGTATATAGCAGTTATTGTCGCTTATATATATTGTCCATAATTTGATAAACAGGTAAAATTATCTGAATTTTATATAAAAGTTTCTCGTCACAAGTAAACTTATCTAAGCCAGCATTGAAAGATTTGGAGTAACGTGTAAAACAATATGAGCTATCGTTGAAAGATTTTCAGTAACATGTAAAGTTAGACAAATTCGCACAGCTTACAGTTTCGTTTTGGGTATATTGGACTAAAGTGATCCCATAGTTCACAACAAATCGAGTAAATGTATCTAAATACTATTCCACTTTTTTATGCATGTAGAAAGTGTAAAGAACTAAAATGTAATAAATTACTTTGATAAATCATGGCAAAAGAGCGAAACCAAAGAGCGAGACATTTATGAATAAACATTTATTGTAAGAGACAATGGGATATATTTTTTTTGTAACAAAATCACGCTATTACTATTATATTATATACAATATTAAATAAATAAACCATAACAGATGTAGTGTATTCCAATATAATACAAAATCTAGTTATTGCCTCATCAGTCTTAAAAACAATAGAGAATTATTAAAACTCATAAAAGCTCTAGTTTTCAGAGTAAATCAACAACAAAAACAATATAATTGTATTCTGTTATTAACATAACCAAACTTAACAACACTATTGTAATTTAATCACTCTCCAAAGGCATACGATAGATATGCGACATGAGATCTTGTTATTTTTGTTAATCGATCACAATCTTCAATATCGTACAATGTCGTGCACGTGGAATGCTCAGAAACTCTTGTTTAAGACAATTAGGAATGACTTTGTCAGTGCAAAGTTTGAGCAATCATCATATTTGGCTTTTGAGATGGGTAACTGAGACCTATAACAAGATGTCAGTGATAACTTGATTTAGGCTGAACTTCGACATCAAAAGATGATGCAGAAGCATTCATAGATGTTTTGTATTTAACGCTTTGCTTGTATTTTTGGAAAGTCATAACACGGATCTGCCTTTGAAGTACTTATCACTAATACTATCCATTTATAAAAATCTTCATAGCTCAGTCTTTCCACCTGAAAAAGGCGATGAATCTTGCCTAGCTGTTGAAAATACTGTAAACCATTGTGATGATGCGTAAACAGTGGTATTTTTTGATCCATTCTCTACAATAGCATGGTATCGACATGTAAGTGTGTTTCGTCAATAGATAGTTTATTTGAATAATATCGATATATTTGCACTCCTGTAATGATGAATGCAACATTGCTAATACCGTATGGTTCCGGTTTTGGCCTGGACAACAGTCGCAATAGAGAAGTAATCGCGTAACGTTTCTGGACTGAATATATTTATGTAAAATAGTTGCAATCTCATTGGCACCACGCTTGCCATTACTTTCATCCCAGTAGTAACAAAAAACATCCCAGTAGTAACTTTCATAAACACAAAAATTACATACGGCTAGTTTCCTACTACGAGCATAATACAAAAACATAGATTGTGCAAAAGCGTGTGAGTACTTTTTCCGAAACTAGCATATGAGATGACGGATCATCTCGGTGTATATTTTTGTGGGCTCTAAACGGGTATGGCTTTCTTCTTTTTCTATTTCATGTTATTACTTTTCACTTTAGTTTTCAGGATTTTTCATTTTTTTCGTAGTGAAGACGCTTGACTTTTTTAGGTACATGAAATGCGATGTTGAAATTATCTTGGAATATTTTACGAAAAATTCTCTCGCTTACAATATGCATGCCCTGATCCATGTTGTGTTTTTTGTATAGTTTGTATAAGTTGTAGATATTTCTAATTTCTTCAGAAAAGTAAACTTTGCTCGAATCTTGACGATAGTAATGCGAAGGTACCGCTGGTATTTTTTTTATTTTAGTGCTCAGATCAAGAGCTCACAGCCTAGCTGGTGTTAAGTAGTAACTGAATCCCATAGACATCTACAACGTAAATGCCACCACCCACCTTGAGATATGAGTTCTAAGTTTCAGTATAGTTACAACGGCTGCCCCACCCTTCAAACCGAAACCCATTACTGCTTCACGGTAAAATCACGGCAGGGTGATGGTACCTACCCGTGCAGACTCACAAGATGTATCAGCGTAACTTTAACTAGTAGGTGAACTCACGGGACTCAAACCTGACGATGTTGCTAACACTGGCCCTAGCAAGAGCAGTGCTTCGCAGAATCTACCACCGTATCGGAAACGCGACTCACTGAGAAAATCCGGCGAGAAACTCAGTGGGCTGTGTCTGTGGGTTAATTTACTCGCCGAACCCTTCGTCGCAAGCGACGGGTTCGACGAGAACGATGACCGAGGAAGTCAATCGTGAACATTTGTTAAGTACGTATTTCATTCCAAAAATTGGTACCCGCCTGCGGGATTCGAACACCATTGCATCCCTACATACGAATGCACCGGACGCCTTATCCTTTAGGCCACCACGACTTTGTAAACTTTTGATAAATCTTTTTACGGAATCTATAGTCATTTCTTTGGTCTTATTTGGTGGTTCACATCTCCCTCATGGGAACAAAATGCAAAATAATGTGACAAACGACTTTACTAAGCGACGCCCAGCTTACGAATGTCACCTTTTACCAGCCCGCCAAAACGTGGTACGCGACTAGTTGCGCATACCCACGCGACGTATTTAAACTCGCGCAGTTCCTTAGCGATAAAAAATTATATTTTGTTTACGGGTAAACATAACTAAGCGCCAAAAGTAACCATTGAAATTAATCAAGTAAAATTATCTAGGCGACGTAGTTATTAGAAATGTTGTCATGTACAAATATTTACAGATGGAAAGGGGTATTATGTTAAACAAGTAAAACTATCTAAGATTCAATATTATTCCATTTTGTTTCAAGTTAAATTGTATAACTGTACCAATTACGACTACTTTGTATAGGTAAAATCTACTAAGTGGTTTGAAAGAAAAATTTCATAACAAGTAAAAAATAAATAAATACAAACAAATGAAAATTTAAAAACATGAATAACTGACTAAGTAAATAATACCTAATTATTAAAATGTCCTAACTGCAGGATGTCTCTAAAATAACTTTTTTTTTTGTCGTTTGGTAGGAAAAAACTGCATTTTTATGAAAATCACACCATATCTAAGCGACATAAAACACGTCACAGAGTGATGAAACCTATACTAAACGACGCAGAAAAATCAGACGATTCCAATGGTGTATATAACTCATTTTGCCTACTTTTGTCGCTTAGTCAGGATTGCCTTTCAAGCGTCGATATGTAAGCTCATGTTGAAAATGTCAACAATATTTTACGATTCAGAATACTGCATCAGCCTCCCTGAAGTGCCAACCATAAATGTATAAAACATAGCCTCAACTTGAATGTAAAAAACGCGCGAACGCCAAGAACTTTAACAAACAAAGAAATGACCATTCGTATTTGCACACATTATTATTTGGAACATTCGGGTAGGTATAGCCTCTTCTTAGAAACGCCTGATTCAGGTAAGTTTGACCCAAAATAATTTGGGTTACAGTTATAAATGTGAAACATTCCGTTTAAATCTTTATTTTTTGAAATTTCGATGTCAATGTTGACCGAATGGGTCAATTTGTTCAGATGACATTGATAGCGAACGTCCGTCAGCACCTCAGTCAAACGATCAACTCGAACCAAACTTTGTTGTCAGTGTTACGTGTGCTTAAAGGCCTGTAGAGTTGTTAGATTGTAAGCAAGCTCATACGAGTACCCACCTGAATATAATAGTATTAATGTAAGATATAAATAGGATATAATATTGTTTAATGTATAAATATATTCCTATTATTCTAAAATAGAATAAAGAGAACGTAAGTTTATATAAGTGTACGATTAAGTGAAGTACTTCGAGTTGAAAAAAATAATTTAATACTTTTTAACTTAGGTTAAAGTACCTACGTTTTAAAGATTTTGTACTGCTTTAATTGATTCACGTTCACTTAATACGGACTGATTATAATAAGAAAAAAATATATATTTAAAAATATATTTTCAAATAGTTATTTTATTGTTAGTCCTTTTTGATGTTTTAGTTCTTTTTTTTATAGCCCTTGTAGGCAGACGAGCATACAGCCCATCTGATGGTGAGTGGTTACCGTCGCCATGGACTTCAGCAATGCCAGGGGCAGAGCCAAGCTGCTGCCTACCGCTATGTTCATATGTGATTCGTTCGATAGTGATGTTATTTTTGATTGTATAATGTAGCTAAGTTTAATTTTAGTTTGATAACTATGTTTTTAATAATAAGGTAGATTAAACCTAACGTGAACTAAGATTAAAATGATTTTTGATTTTTTAAACTTGGACATAATCCTGAAAGCGATACCATCAGAATATAAAGTATATTTAGGATGTACTATGTATCTAAAACTAGTTTATATCTGTGATATTATGTTAAAAGTCCAATTATAAAAGCAGTATAAGTACTTTGAAACGCACGGTTGTAATAAAGAAATAAATGTAAACAAATAAATTTATTTCATTTTAATTTACATACTAAATTACACACTTTCCAAAGTCATAACGAATTGGGTATAGTGCGATAATAATAACCGTCTACTTTTTTTAAGACGGTTAAAAACGAGCCACTTACCTGAAGCTAAAGACCACAATAATTGAAAGTCTGTATTAATAGTTTTACTAAAGTAATATTGGACGCTCGTATTATAAAGAACTGTTACCGCAACACGAATTAAAAACAGCACCTATGTACTTGGATAATATTCTTACCTGGTTAAGCATCCCTTATGACATTGGTAACTATGTTCCATAAAGTTAATAAACAAATACGCGGTAAATAAATAAAAACAGTTTATGGGTAACTAATTTATTAAATTGCCATAAAATAATTTCATATTTCTAAACTTTATTAACCCTGACATATTTTTAAACATTTAATAGGACATTAAGCTATAGCAATAGTATTTCAAAATAAACACAATACGTTTTCGTTAATAGCTTGATCATAATAAATTAGGATTTAAGTAGGTAGGTACATTAATAGGTACATACGGTAAATTATAAATATTATTTGATATCTTTATATCACTAGTTGTTTGATAAAATCTCTAAGACTCTACTTATTATCGACACAAACCTACGTTTTTACCTCTATGTACTTGCAAAATCCAATTGTATTTTATTTTTCTAGTGTATACTTTTAAAATAAAATAACACATCAGCTAAGTGACGATTCTATCACCAACATATATTTATCATCATCTGCATTTGCATATTTTCCATAACTATGCTCTCAGTATGGCAACACTAACACATACATACTTTTACTACATTTACATTCAAGCTTGTTTAATGCTAAATCGTTATTAATTTATATTCTTTCAAAAAAGTGAAAAAGTAATTTAGGTAACGTAAGCCTTTCCAGTGGGTATTTAATAGTACATTGTGCACCAAGGGAGAAAGTTGGACATTTCCTCCCGCGTGTTGCTCGGGTGGCAATTTTGAAAGGAGGAAATTTCCAACTTTTCTCTCGCGGTGCACGTACTATTTTTTCTCCTACCAGGCTGAAAGTTCGTAGAGTACCGAGAAAACGTGGAAACTACTACTAATTGAATAAGAACTGTCTGATGAACTCATCTTTGTTTAATACTTCACTATTAAATTTTATTGCCTTTTGTTTATTTCACTTTTACACTAAACACAATATTGCAAATTACCCGAGCACAACAATGGCGGAGAATTTTAGGTGCGTGAGAGCAGACGTAGACACTAACGCGCATGCGCACTTGTACCCAGGGAGAAAAAGTTACAGTTTCTTCCCTGTACAGCGGGACGAAACCGAACTTTCGGCGTCGGTAGGAGAAAAAATGTATATGTATGTAAACCGTAGAATAAAATGCATTGTTATGCTACTGTAGTATGCCTATTTGTAATAGATCAATAAATATATGTACAATATTTTTTAAACTAATTGAAAACAATACATTTTAAATCTGTTCAAACTATAACTGCATCCCGTATTTAAACTGAGAATTCGCCTTTCATGGTCTGTATCAGACAAGAACAAAAAATTTGTTTCAGATTTAGGTACCTAACTGCGCTCTAAGCTAGGTATGTACTTGATTTTCTTGTGCTACCGGCTTAATGTTTATTTGACATTTATCGAGCTACTTTATCGATCCAAAGATGGTGAATGGCTTGGCTTTGACTTTTTCCATAAAAGAGTTTTAAGTGGTAGTACATACAAATTAGTCTAGATGGGCATACGACATCACCGGTGTTTAGCTGTTCCTGGTGATTATAGAAACCACAAATTACATTCGCTGCAAGATCCCAATTACTATGTACCATACTACTTATTACGAATGCGTGGTTGTTCTGCTACAGAAATAGGAAGGGCGGTGGTTGTTGGTTATATAAAAGTAATTAATTATATTCAGATAAAGAAAATTTAAAAAAGAGTATTTTTAGATCAATACTACGTATCTTAATAATTATTATGAAAAAATACTACGTCGTCAAATCATGATATTTATAATAAGAGGATGGATTCACATTTAAAAAGGTAGGTGCTTTATTAACGCAAACAACAAAAATTAGTCTTAATATAAATTAAGTTTAATTTCTATCGGTGGTCGACGAACGTCTCATATTGTTCCGCTGTGGAATGACGAACTCGGTGTTCCGTGGGGCGAAAGGGTTCGTGGTCGCGAACGTAGCCGGCGCCGCGCGACGTACCGACCCCGCGTCCGAACCAACGCCCGTACTTCTGAAACGAATGTAACTAATATAATATTTAATCTGTGATGTGAATACACTGCAGACTTTTTGGCGGGAACGCGAGGAACGAAGTAGTGTGATTTGTTTTATTTTGGTATTAAAGTGTTAAACGTGCGGTTTATTATTAATGGTGGTTTATTAACTGTTCACCATCTGTAAAAGTGCGCAAATGTAAGAAAATGAAAAAAAATCGCTGTACGTGTCTTCTTGAGATCTTCCAAAATTTCACTGAAGTCTTCGACCACCACTTTCTGAGACTTTATTTTCATCTTATCTCATCTCGTCTCATTTAATTTCATGCCAATTGAATACTGATATGATTAAATAACAGAAGATATTTATAATTCGACACTGTCAACAATGGCATCGAAAGAAGGCAATTGCCATAATTAAAAATAAAAGAAGAAAAATGGACTACAAGAGCAATCGGGACAGCGTTCACTAAAGTATTCGATATATAAATATTATAGCGATTAGCAGTAGCAATTACCTAGGGCTGACGTTTAAATCTGCTGCTGCGGATAGTTGTCGCGGCGGTAAAGCGGGAGGCGGCCGCGGCGCTCGTGGGTTGGCCGCTGTCGAGCGAGGCGGAATCTGAAGTAAACGATAATTGTCTGTAAGATTTACTGCTAGCCTAAACATAAATGTCTAGTCGTGATATTGCAAGTTTTGCATATAACATATTTTCATATTAATACCAATCAATAGTTGCAACTTACTTAATATATCTGAGATTCGCGACCGCCATCTAGGCAATATTTACTGCAGAACATTATGTTTTATGGGTAAGGACCTAGTTAAACGGTTGGAAAAGGTCCGAAGTTAAACTAACATTTCTGTGATGCTCAAACAAAGCAAACAAAACAATAAAATAAAAATCCGAATAATTTATAGCCACCAAAAAACGTGTCGTTTTTCTATTTTGTTTTAAATTGTCTATCGCACACTTCTATGCTTTTTCTTGGTTTACTTTTTTTTTTACTAATCCTGAATACAAAGACAAACGCTGTCCCTGGTATTTTTTGACATGATTACAGAACAAAATCGTGATTCAAATATCCTTTCCAGTTTCACCAGGACAGGTGGGCGAGCAAGGCTCAGCTAGGAGGGGTGGGATTTGCTAACAGCTGCCCGAGCGCCTCCGAAGAAGACCTAACAACTCAACAGTAGCTGCCTCGCGAATGAATCTACTACCGGATCGGAAACGCGACATGCTGAGAAGACCCGGCGAGAAACTCAGCGGGCTGATGCATGGGTTAGGTTGCACGTCGACCTCTTTGCTGACATCGACGAGTACGGTTACCGGGATCCCTCAGCCTGCTCCTAGTCTTAGAACTGAAGGTTTTTAAGTCGTCGTGGCCTAAAGGATAAGACGTCCGGTGCATTCGTATGTACCGATGCACCGGTGTTCAAATCCCGCAGGCGGGTACCTATTTTTCTAATGAAATACGTACTTAACAAATGTTCACGATTGACTTCCACGGTGAAGGTATAACATCGTGTAATAAAAATCAAACCCGAAAAATTATAATTTCTAATAAAAAAAAGTGAGCCGTCACGGGACGCCTGGCAGATGTGAAACATCGACATTATTTTGTAAAAGTAATATGCAGAAAAGAACAGATTGTGATAGGAACTAAATATGTCATAATGATAAAATAAAATATTACGAAAAAATAATTTGTTTCCAAGTAAAACACAGGTTATATGTACTGTAGTAAACAACACTGTCTACACTACGGAGTATACACTATAAGTATCAGCTCAGTGTAGCGAGAGAGATGGCTTAACGCCGGATCGAGTGGGAGAGAATCGCACAGTCGATTGCGCATGGCGACGCGTCGCCACAGCATGCGTCGCCACGCCAGAAATCGGTTTTACGTGCGGCTATAGATGTTTCACATCAAAAAGGTGTCTAATGTAAGAGTTATTAGATCTGATAGATCCGTAAGGACGTACATTGATTTTCTTACAGTTTCAACTTCGGTAAAGATAACTTTTACACGTGTATAAATAACTACAAATTAACGTTAGAGTACATAGATTACCTGCGGCGGTGCAGCATGAGAGTGAGCGCGTGCTAGACGCGGAGGGCTGGGGGCGGGGGACGGCGGGGTGGCATGCTCCCGGTACGACGCATGCCCCCTCCTTCTGGAGGAGACGAGGACGATGCCGTTCTGTAGGCGTGTTAACGTTATTTAAAAAATAAAATAGTATTTTACAAATTTTTACCAATATAAGAATGCGTCTGGACTGTACGATTCCTAAACTAAAAATGTTTTCTTAAAACAATTTACATGCTATATGCGTGCCACTTTCGTATTGCTCATAGTAAGTGTGTTTTGTAAAGGATTTCCGAAAACTAATTTCTAATAATTTTCCTTATACCACATCGCACCTTTAGAATTATAGAGATACATTTCGAAAGTTTTCGACTTACGACTTGAATTCAAAAATGGACCAAGAACTACCCCTTTCATCGAATTTCAATAATCAAACCAATCAAAAAAATTAAATCAAATCAACCAAAAGTAACTCGCCAGTCCTGTCGCCGGAGCCACTGCGGTCATCCACACTGCGTTTCCAGAGGTCTTTTTTGCCACGTAACATCCGACTATGGAATGAGCTCCCCTCCACGGTGTTTCCCGAGTGCTATGACATTTCCTTCTTCAAACGAGGCTTGTGGAGAGTATTAAGCGGTAGGCAGCGGTTTGGCTCAGCCCCTGGCATTGCTGAAGTCCATGGGCGACGGTAACCACTCATCAGCAGGTGGGCCGTATGCTCGTCTGCCTACAAGGGCAATAAAAAAAAACTTAAACAGGGACAAACTTATCCATCGGTCTCTTTCACTCCGCCCCTTCCTCTTCGACTTTTCAGTTTGAAAACTTTATATGATGTTTTCCAAAAAATACATTTTTTGGGTTGGATCTATATTATTCTAAAGGTGCGACATAATCTACATTGATCATTGAATCTTGGTAATAAGATCAAGTATTTACTTAGCAGCGGGTTGCGATACTTCATGTGCTGGTTGAATGTCGGGAGGTCGCTCTATGTCGCGGGGGGAGCGCGCGGGGGAGGCTCTTGGCCGCCGCTCTGGGGTATTTCCTTCACTTGCCGCGCGGGGCTCGGTGCTCCGGACAACATTCTTTTCAGCCTATTACGATTTCACGAAAATAAATTTTAAAATTTGCACACATTAAATCACTCAGATTGCGCTAAAACAATTGAAATAGATTACAGCTTAAATTAATAAAACCCAATAAACCCCAACCCAATAATGTGTATATAAGTATATATTTTTATGTAAGTTTATTAAGATATAGCACCGTCCAGTTTGCTTATTCCTCTCCCTGAAAGGTTGCCTGGAAGAGATCGCCTTCAGCGATAAAGCCGCCAATTTATGTCACCGACTATTATTTGTTTTATATGCTTACTCTGTACATATGGTGTTAAATTAGTATTATTATTATTATTATAAACCGTATTATTAGGTAGTCTTATATATGTTACTAAAAACTATAAATCAAGTGTGTGTACTGTTATTGAATTGACCTGTGGACTAACAGGCGCCGGGCTAGGCGTAGTAGGCACGCGAGCCGCTTGTTCTAGAATAGCTTTCTTTTGTTCTTGTCCGGCCGCGAAGTAAGAGAACACACAAAGCACCGCGTAACAAATCTGATCCGCCTGAGAAACAAAAAATATTTATTAATAATTTTTATATACATAGGTTATCTGTTGACTTTAGCAAATCACTATACATCAATTGGATTGTGGAAAGTTCACGAGCGGCTTCCGGGATCAAACTTGCATGACGTCAACATGCTGTTTGCAAGTTTACTTTGTAACGTATCAAGTATGTACATTTTTGCCTTTACTATTCCACGGTTTTGGCTCATGGAAACATAAAGAAAATACTAAAATTGGCAAATTTAGAATTTAGAAATAAAAACATCCTTAATTGCTGCGGCGAAACAATTCGGTTCTGTCTATGCGTACGTCAAGAGTGGGAAAGTTATTACATAATGCTATTGAGACCACGACCTCATGCCTCAACGAGGGCGAGCGACATCAATGTTATATATTATTATGTGTGCTCCGGTAACTACTTAACATCGGGTTGAAGCTCTGTCACTCATATGACCAATAAGACCATATAACCAAATTTTTAAAACGATTGTTATTTCTCATTCTCTTTCTTTCATAATCATCGGTAGTATTTTTATTTATTGCTTAGATGCGTGGACACAGCTCACCTGGTGTTAAGTGGTTACTGGAGCCCATAGACATCTACAACGTAAATGCGCCACCCACCTTGAGATATAAGTTCTAAGGTCTCAAGTATAGTTACAACGGCTGCCCCACCCTTTAAACCGAAACGCATTACTGCTTCGCGGCAGAAATAGGTAGGGTGGTGGCACCTACCCGCGCGGACTCTCAAGAGGTCCTACCACCAGTAATTACGCAAATTATAATTTAGTATAGTTTACTTCAGAGAAATAACTGGTCTCAGTTTTAATGATGATATCATTTTTAGCTCGTTCTTAAGAAAATTGTTATTTTTCTGAAAAGCCGCAGTACAGATAAATGAAATGTATTAGTGTTAGAACATTAGTGGAATGATTTGGAAATGTTCACAAAATGAGAATGAAACGATGCTTTTTGTTGCAGGTTAGTCGCGTTTCATTCTCGAACAATGTCAGTGTCATAAAACATATTATTATATCAAATTCAAAAGCGTACTTAACAATCTAAAGAGGTGTACAACCTTAATTAAATTTTATTTATAAACGTTAAAAAATTAAACGTCTTTCCCGAAACTGCATAAAAGGGCTGCCGGTAATTCTTGCCATGATTAAAAGATATAATAGAAAATGTATAAATGGATTTTAATTCCTCATCAAATTCTGCCAAGAAAATAATACTATATGTATCTATTTGATGATTAACATCTTAGCTTTATTTTTAGGATAAAAGGTATTAAATTATCACAGCTATTTTGTATCAGCTTCGGGAATATCTATCTAACACCGTGTCTTTCACATTTTAATTAGTTTTACTTGGTTAAAAGTAGTTCAGGCATATTATAAATTTCGATTGTATTTAAAAATTAGTGTAACATCGCTTTAAGTTTAGGTAATTTTAGTACAATTGAGTTAGTTTTGTTAGTAAAATAAGCGCAAACGGAATTACGGGATAAGCACCATAAGAGTTATGAAAAAAGCAAGAATAAAAAAAAAACATTGTAGGTACATACACGACTATGAATCGTATAAACTTAAGTGGTGAAATCGAGCTCAGATTCGGCTTCGATTAAATATTGAGACAACCATATTGAGAAGAAACGGTGCAGATCAAACACTACTTTCTCTGCCTACAACACAATAATACAAATCAATAAAACAAAATAAAATGTATTTTTCTATAAGGCAACTAATTCATCTTGTCAATTTTTGTAAAGGCAATATTAAATAACAATTATACAAAAATAAAACATTTAAAAAAAATCACCTGGTATAATTTACATAGCATTGTGAAAGTGAAAATTAAAGTGCAACATATAAATCTTTGAACAGCGTTTTTGTAGGTATTTTTTAAATAAATCGAACAGTTTTGTATGGATACCTGTTAACATTACAATTAATAAATCAGACACTATTATCTATAATAATCAAATCAAAGTCAAAATAAAATCAAAAATAACTTCGGTTTACTGGTTATAATTTCGGCTACAATTCATTTTAATTTATTCCTTATAGGAAATATTGTAAAAACACTGTTATCCCACGAATGGACTCGCATAGATATTTCGAACTAAAACGAATACTTATAGAAAACTGTCTCAAATTAAAATACTTGCCATTATAGATTTATATTTTCGTTGAATTATTTGTCTCGTCTTTGGATCTGTAAAATCAAAACAGATTGTTTTAGTATCATTTGAATCATATCAAAATCGACTACAAAATAAATTTAAACTTACTGAATTCTTCTAAAACGAAAATGCCGCCATTTTGAGTGAAGCATTTTCTAATATGATCCAGCCGTACAAAGAACTGAAAATTCAAAAATGTTTTAAATTTTAATCTCAATTATGTTATTTTCATTTCTTTAATAACAAATATTATTTTCTCATTGATTCAAAAAAAAACTATATTTTTATCTTCTTACGAAACGACATTGACATGCATCGGTGCTTAAATAAAAATACAAAGAAAGTTGATGGTACTAGTGATTCGTGATATGTTAGCTCTAGAATGCGTTTTGGCTTTGTTTAACGACAACCATTCTAACACAGTCAAAACTAGCTAACGTACGGGGTCAGCGGATTGGTGCGGGGGAGAGCTTCCGCAAATTGATTTCGATTTAGTTTGCGGGCTTATTGAACTTGTACTAAACTTAGACTAGACTAAATCTACAAACATATATATGCTACAAAGCTTAACAAACGCATACTTCTTATTGTTTATGTTATAGTGTTATATACGTTTACGTTATTCTCTTTTCGGTATCGATTAACTTAAAAGCTTACACTCTATATTATAACTTAAATATGGATTGTTCTACAATCACTGTTAAAATTCTAAGCATGGAAATATTTGTATTTTATATTTTTAAGCAAAATAATGTTTTATTTTCAACTTTTTTATAAAGACAATATTTATAACGTTGGCAATACTTAACGATGAATTGACGTTTGATAATAATTAACACTCATAGTATTTTCTTGAGTTTGCGCGAGTCATAGTCATAATGAGACCTACATTTACGGTTTAATCTTGCGTATATTAATGTAATTCTTTTCAACGTTTCAAATACTTTATAGTTTTCGTCGTCACGTACGATGGAGTAGTACACTTTATAAATCTAAATAAGATATCTACTAATAACATGTATACTGTTCTTTGATTATTTAAGGGCAATTGACTAGTGTTAACTTACTTGTATTGTTAATTTTATTGCTACCAGGATAATAAAATTGCAGTTTTAACCAAACATTTTTAGTCAATTATCCTTACTAAAAAAAGCTAACTAGCAGCTCGTTGTTTTTATTACACTATAAACTCATTTACACATAACGTTAACATTAACGTTTCATAGATGCAAGTAGCAACACATGCACGCGATATAAAAAAAAAGTGAATTCGGATGCAATTTTTCACATCTAATGCCTAATATATCGTTAATTACATATTATTATTATGTAATTAAAAACTATATTTTAACATTCAATGCTTTAAAATCATGCTATCCGATCGTGGACTTTCTGGCGCACTAGTTATTTTATTAGTACCTATGTAAAATTAATTAAAATCTACTTTATGTGAAATATAAAATTTTAGTAATTCCTCTTAATGAAATTACCCGTATAATGAACCAGAAACGTCCACGCGCGTTTGCGGAGCAACAGTAGCAGCTTAAGTGTATAATCTATGGTAGCAGCGTATAGTGTTGGGAAAGTGAAGCGGGGACGGGGGTGCTGCTAGCGAGGTCAGGCGTGCGGGGCGGGACGCGGCAGCCGGCCGCACCAGAACTTGTGAGATGGCGATGCTCTACGACTGACCTCGTGACGCGCTACGTCCGCTACGCTACTGCGTTAACGTGACGCCGCGCCGTTCGGGTTCCGGGTCGCGGGGGACGAACCGATTGAACATCGGCAATACGTGCCTCAACAATATAACAAGATCGTTCGCCGGACGATCCACGTAAAGAATGCAAGCTGTCGGGTGCGGTGACGTAAACAGATAATAAACAAAGGGCATCTATGTGCATGCACGACCGCGCGCTTTGGCGCTCGCCGCACTCGGGAAAACTAATACAACGCTAACAACGGCTAAAAACAATCTGAAAGCCTCAAAACTACAAGTAAAGCCCTACGACCTCGAACGATCATCGCTAAAATGGCGGAGCACGATTAACGTGGCTCGGTCAATAAAGGTCGAAAAGGTCGATCATCGTAAGAGCCAGCCATTACTAGTGAATGAACCACTGAGTACCTCGAAATCCTGCAGCGCAGCGGCGCGGGTCGGCGGTCCAGAGAGAGTAAAACAGACAAAAATAAGAGTTAGTTGAGGGCGGCCGAGCGCGTGTCAAGGACCATCTCAAAAGTTCCTACGGAGCGAACGCTGCGGCTCTGGCGCCCACGCACTCAGCGGATACGAGGGATTGCAGACAAATAGCACATGCACAAATTGTATCCAGTATACGTAAATCAGATGGGCAACAGTTAATCTTAAAATGTAAAAAAAACTAAACTATTACATCGAATCATTAATAGAGAAAGGTAATTAATTAATCAACGGCAAAATATACTGGGTCATCATCTGCGGTAATAAGCCATCATTCATAATATTATAATAGATGTAATTAGATGAAAAATTACCGGAATACCATGAATATAAGATATAACAATATCAAAATTATTGATACATTAGAATCAAATGTGATATAAAATATATAAATAAAAATAGGAAACTTTGAGAGGTCCTTGCGTCCGGTAGATATACTTTTATCTGAATAGAATACGTCGATTAAAACATTTGGGAACTAAAACACTAATAAATACTTCTTAACTATTCTTTAAATAGCACTATTAAGAGAAGAAGACCTAACCCTATGTAATGCTTGTTTTTATTACTGGTCTATTTGAAACTTCAAGTAAATTTTAGAATAATAACAATGCGCTAACGGCACTGATACAATACTGACAATGAGACAAAGAAGCACTGCACAACGCAGACGCTGTTGTAAATAGATTGTCATACAACTGCTTGTACGACCTTCTACGAATATTTCACTCAGACGAATCGAATTTTCCCAAATTAAGCGTATACACTGAAACAACTTACCTGACGCCATATTCTAATGAACATACCAAAAGTATTCATTAAAGCTCGCTACCCTCTTTATTATGAATTTATCTCCGTTTTGGTACATTTGGTACATACACTATTGTTATTAATAAGTTAATTTTACGAGAAAAGAAGCTGACAAAAAAGTTACGAACACGAATAAGCCCAAGCTACATACCTTGCTATGATGGAAGAGAAGTCCGACACCTTCCATGCACACCTTGAAAGCAACAATAATAAAATGTTTTTTTTTTATTTGTATAACTATTATTCGTTTATTGAAATATCAGGCAAAGTTCTGAATAAGAAGGTATTAATTATTTAGGAAGGATTACTGGTGGACTTAAGGCCTTCCCAGTTTCACCAGGACACGTGGGCGAGCACGCGTTCAGCCAGGAGGGGTAGGATTTGCTAACAGCTGCCTGAGCGCCTCTGAAGGAGACCTAATAGCTCAAGGGCAACTGCTTCAGGAATGTACCTACTAGATATTTATATGATTTCTTAAAGATCTCAAAACAAAGTTATTATATAATTTACGTGAACGTTTTATGTCTTTGGTAACATCAGATGAGCTGTGAGATTTTTTGTGATTTCTGTGTATTAAACTCGACATCACTCCCTGTCCAAACAAGTGTTAGTGAATCGTTAACTCTATCAATGTTATTAAGTCTTATTTAAGCGGCAGAAAATCATTTTATCGCTGTTTTTTTTCCATCAGTACACGAGAGATATTCAAGATTTTGCAATATTCACTGATTTCATATTATGTACAGGGAAAAGTAGTCTCTCCGGAATCCGAAACCATAATGTTATTCTGCGTTATAAAACAAAAAAAAAGTTAGTTATACCAAAAAGTCGTAAATTAGTTATAATACCAAAAAGTCCTTATAAATATGTCTAGTCAAAATTAAGGTACCATTTAATATTATGTAGTGATAGTAAGTAGTCGAAATGTGATGGTATTTCAGTATGTTTCTGACAGCTGAACTTTGTATGAATGAATGAATGATTGAAAGTTCTTTGTTGCACAAAAATTTTGTACACAGGTGAACTTAACGCCATGCAGGCATTCTCTTCCAGTTAACCCTCGTTGATGAAGTGAAAGATTCAAGAAGTGCGTAGTTAATACATAGCGATAATTTAAAGAATTACAGTAGACATGAGTAAAATGAACACTAGGTTATAATTATATTTCCAAAACAAATACATAGATACATACATAGAAAATACACAGATAAGAAACACATATCAAATAAAATAAATTATTGTACAGTACGACCGACGTAACTTGGCGAGTCTGAATATAGCCGCAGGTCAACTTTCGCGCATGTACACTCGAAAAAAAAAGTGTTATTAGCATTAATTTTTTTAAATCAAAATACGAATTAAAAATTCCATATACAGGGACCAAGTACAAATAAAATGAATATCAAAACACTATGAGAGAGAAAGCTATAAAAATAACGTAATAAATTAAAGAGAGGTAATAAAAGAATAATAAATTAAGACAGAAAGCGGTAAAAATAACGTAATTAAATTAATTCGAAAGTAAGCCCGAACACTGCCTTCAGTTGCGATCCGCTGTACTGAGCGTTGCGATACACCAGATCGTTAGCAACTCTAAATAAAACTGTCAACATCTTTTACGCCTTCTTCTTTTTCTTTTTAAAAAAAATCAAAAATTATGTTTGTCGGCCGTCGATTTAAAACACTATTATGCTTTGGTGGCATCTTTGTTAACGAATAGTATAAATGCCAAGGGACACTCAATACTAAAACAAATTTAAACACAAACAATCTTAAAACTAAACAAAAAACTGAGCACTAAACAAAAACAGTATAATAATAACAAATCAATGAAAACTTTTGTAGCCGCCCGTACTCAAGACAGAGATAGCGACACGAACACGACACTAATGCTAGCGTGTGAGTGAGACAAATTACCGCATACCGAGAATTACCGAATTTATACGATGTCAAGAAAAGGGATGTCCAATATGCGTGTTTGAGGATGTTGTTTAATCGATTTTTTTTAAAATTGATTAAAATTTATATAAAAATATATATTTATATTCCATTTTATAGGAGGTTTAAAATATTCACGAACAGTCCCTATTGTAGTAGTTGTTGATAAATAACTGATATTCAACTAAATCATGTCTTTCAACCAAGAAAATAAAGTGTTATTAGTTTTTTTTTATTAAAGATGAAGTCTCATTTACTAACGACAACATTCAATATGTTTGTAAATCTATTTCATTCATTATCTCATATAAACAAAAATCAATAAATTCCAAACCGATAAAAATCGATTGCGATATTTGATTGAATAAAGGGACGATTGTGTTTACATAGAGTCAATCCCTAGCCTAGACCTCCGCCCCGCGCACGTTGCTCATACCACCATTTGGTTCCTAAAAACGTTTGTGCGCAGCCTTCTGCGCGAAGTTCGGACTCGCCAAGTTACGTCGGTCGTATTGTACTGATAAATTATGTGTTGATAAATTATGTGTACGCTTTACATTGCGGCACTCTGTGTACAAAATATGAAGGCAGAGCACCTGTATGAGCCCGCCTTCGCCGGTAGCACAGTCTTGTACGGGGAACTCCCCGCCGAGCTCAGCTGCATCCTGACGCCGGCCGCTACGCTCCATCGCCTCTTTGATGCAGTAGTACAATGCCTTGCACTGTCGTGATACGTGTATATCGAATTAAACTTCACTGAATTAAGTGAACCAATATCCGAGACTAGCTTTTGCCCGCGACTCCGTCCGCGTTACTTTGGCATAACCCTAAATTTTACCACCCACTTCATTTACGTAGAAAGAAAATATTTTTGAATTATAGAATGATGAGCTGTTTAAGCCCCGATTTTGAAACATTCATTGGTGGTCTTATCTTAGCGTGATGTTATATAGCCTATAGCCTTCCTCAATAAATGGGCTATCTAACACTGAAAGAATTTTTCAAATCGAACCAGTAGTTCCTGAGATTAGCGCGTTCAAAAAAATAAACTCTTCAGCTTTATAATATTAGTATAGATTAGCCACCACTTATTGTTTACTTTACCAATTTAGTGACGACAAAGCAAGATGAATTTGAAGATTTCCATAAGCAATTACGAGAATCAAATTTCATCAGATTTTCATTGTCTCAAAATTACGGACGACTCATCGCAAAGTTGATGTTAAAGAATTTAAAGACGAATGGAGCAAACTTAATTTTAAACGCCGCAATTTAAAACATATGTTTAATTAATCCCTAGTAAGAATTACTAAGTATTACTACACTAGGCTCACATGTGCACATGTGCGTAAATGTAATGTACTATTATTATCTATTAGTCGACAAATTGCATCTATGGCGGTATCTTTTACCTTTTTAGTGTAATATTTGTGGAGTTGAGTTTGGCCCCCGTTTTTCCTCCAAAGGCACAGAACTCGGATTTTCGGGCTGTAAGTCATGTTGACTAGTCGCTCGTACCACCAACGTTCCACTATGGTTCCTGTAAGTAAATTTAGAGGTAAACAAAGGTCCCTCGAGTTATCCATTGGATATGTCATAATTTGACAATCTTATATGTTTTAATATTATCGTTGTTAGTACGAACGCAGAGCCGTTGAACGGTGTGTACGTATATGATACGCACCTGCTCGTCTTGCCTTAATGGTGCAAAAGCATTAAGGTGTCGCAATTTAAAAACAATTTTTTTCGTAGCCTTCCATTAACCATTGTAATGTACTGAGAATTACTAGATATGTACTTATTTCGGATATATCACTCGTAGAGGCCCCGATAACTTAGAGAAGCTGATGGTAGTTGGTCAAGTTGACGGGAGATGATCACGCGGACGCTCACTTACCCGCTGGTCTGATCTAGTAAAGACCCTCACCGGCCTGTCAATAACCGAGGCTATAAAGACCACCGAGGACAGGAAGACGTGGGGAAGCATTGTGCATCGAGTGGTCAACAGTTCAAATTAGATATGACCTTCAGCAACGAAGGGACCGACTCAGAAGAAGTACCTATTTAGGGTAAAGGTACTAATATTATAAATTTTTGTGCAAATTTGCAAAGCTTATTGACTATTTTTTTGTTTAATTCATTTCAACAATGAGGCGACAGCATTCAGTTTGTAATGTCGACCTCCAGTAACCAAATGAATATGCAATTTCGAAAAGGGCACATGTCGCATATTTTGTCAAATACGTTTTTTCATATACATGTAGTTTTGAGGCTTACCTACACCAATTTTGTAATAACTCCAGTAATTTTCAATTGCTAATTAACACTAAATTATATCTCAAAAGCTAATATTTTAAATTTTACACTGCTTTAGAAAATAATCAGTTTTTTTTCATTTCCTGAACATTTTTCATTTTCAGAGATGTGCCCTTTTCGAAATTGCATATTCAATTAGATAAAGTCGTGGTAAAGGGCAGTGACCTTGTGTGGAACGCAGCACCAGTCCGTCGTCGCGAACCTCCATGAAGCGCAGGTCGCCGGCCGCGTCGGCCTCGTGTACTGTGAACGTAGCCCGCCTAGCCAGCCGCGACCCCAGCGGCTTCAACGAAATCTCGTTGCCGTGCTGTATGTGGATATACGCACAACACTAATATACGACGTACCACGATATCATGGATTACGCAAGTTAATATGCAAGTAGCAAAACACTAGTCCTGGGCATCGAATCTCACATGATTGGGATCGTGGCGAATAAAATAAAACAGATCCACTAGATCAGTCTTTCCCAAAGTGGGCGATAACAGTCCCTTGTGGGCGATGCTGGCCTAAAGCGGGGCGGTAAGAGACCCAGAAAAAAAAGGGGGCGTTGTGTAGAGGCTTGGGAGACATCTAGGACGACTCTTAGACACTGTCTGAGCTCTTGCTATAGTGGTTTTTAAGTAGGTGAAAAAACGGGGGCGATGAAAAATAATTTATTCTCAAAGTGGGCAGTAGACAAAACAAGTTTGAGAGCCCCTGCACTAAATTGTAATTTTATTGTTCTCAAACCAAATATTCCCTATTATTATAATTAAAAATTAATTGTCAGCTTTATTACACATCGCTCACTCAATCGTCTTCGCCATCTTGCTTTTTTTATTTTCTTATATCTATCCTTTCACAACATTAAAGTCATATTTTTACGATATATATATTGTTCTTTAGGCAGACGTTCATATGGACCATCTGATGATGAGTGGTGCTGAGGACTCTCTACCTTTTTTGACCTAATGCTTTGGCAGTTGGCAGTTGAATTCATGTTGTGACGACTACATGTCGTTGGACTCACTTGGACTACTGTAACTACAGTAGTCCAAGTGAGTAGTAGTTAACACGTCCTCTATTTAAGCTAATAAAAAAATAAAAACAAAAGTGACACGATTGAATAGCGTACCAAAGTGTGGACCACGTCGAGCAGATGATTTACTTCTTGGCTGTAAACGAGCCCGATGTGGCTTTTGGCGAGCAAACGTCGAACCTTATTACGGATCGTGTCAGGTTCGACGCCGAACAAAACCATTGCAGCGGTCAAATTATAAAGCGCCGTCGACAATAGCCGGTCCTCTTCGTGTTCGAGACGTTTTCGTTCCGTTTCGCTTAAGCACTTGTATCGCTCCATCATTTCGTTTGCACCTTGATCCATTCCGATCATGTCGCGTTCTTGGCTTACGGCATCTAAGAAAGCGTCTTCCCAGAATTGCATTTGATCCCAGAGATTAGATCTCTCTTTACCTTAAAAAAAAACCAGCAATGCATCAATTGTACTTTGAATCTTCGCGATTTGTAAAATAAAGATGAACGATAACTATACCAATTAATCCTTGGTAAAGATATGTCCGGGCTGTGTCAGGCGAAGTGAGCGGTGAAGTTACGGGGACGCCTACGGGAGGTCGATACCCGCTCAGTGAAGACTTCGATGAAAAGACACTTGCAGCACGAGGCTTGCTATTAGCAGCAGCCCCACGCCCAGCCTGTTCACGAGATTCATTTCACTTTCAAAGCTATTTATTATTTGCCTTATCTTTCCGCACGTTCTTAACAAAGACAGCATGTAATATTTTAGTTTTTCTAATTTTGGATTACTAATATGATATGGGCATTTCCTTGATACGCCACTAAGAGATGATAGTAATAAAGAATTTCAAAGATGTTACTATAATAGCTATAAATATTTAAACTGAACATATTTGAATTAAGGTTATACTACTGAAATGTCCAGCACATTGGTGTTTTTAAATCTAATTAAAAATTGACATGTAAAGCTTAACATGCTATGAAAGGTGACAAACATCGTAGCTTGAAAAATTCAAGTAAAAAAACATTGTTTAGATTAAAAAAAATCTATATTCGTATCCTATTAGTCTGTCAAAATAAAGTTGACATCAAATTAGGTATATTCGTAAAAGAAAAGATTGTTATTATTCTTATTAGTTACCAAAATTTATTCAAGAAGCTAACAAGAATATTCTTCCAATTGTAAAACCTAATTAAGTTATATTATTGGAGTCTCATAAACTATGGATGGTGTTCGCTAATTATAATATTGTAACCCACAAGTTTCTGGCCGGATGTCCTCAGCGGGTTGCGATTCCGATCCGGTGGTAGACTCTGCGAAGCACTGCTAGGACTAGTGCTAGCAAATTCTCTCAGCTTGAGCCCGTGAGCTCACCTACGCGAGAATTTGGGATAGGCCCTTAGCCTAGCAGCGAATAAGTAAGGAAAACAAACGCACACGCGTAACGTACGAGACCAGAACATTTTTTTTTATTGCTTCGATGGGTGGACGAGCCCACCTGGTGTTAAGTGGTTACTGGAACCCATAGACATCTACAACGTAAATGCGCCACTCACCTTGAGATATAAGTTCTAAGGTCTCAAGTATAGTTACAACAGCTGGCCCACCCTTCAAACCGAAACGCATTACTGCTTCACGGCAGAAATAGGCAGGGTGGTGGTACCTACGCGCGCGGACTCACAAGAGGTCCTACCACCAGTAATTACGCAAATTATAATTTTGTGGGTTTGATTTTTATTACACATTGTCATTCCTTCACCGTGGAAGTCAATCGTGAACATTTGTTGAGTACGTATTTCATTAGAAGAATTTATACCCGCCTGAGATTCGAATACCGGTGCATCGCTCAACACGAATGCACAGGACGTCTTATCCTTTAGTTTACGACGACTTCAAATATAATTAATATTCATAGTGAATTATCAAGCCACGATGTGGGTTAAGTTAATAAAGCAGATCAAGCGCACAGCAAGCTATGCAAGCCAGCTACAGGCACGAGGACTTACATCGAGGAGCATGACGTCAGTGTCAGATAGGTTGGACTTAAAGGAGGCGCGATGATCGAAGAGATTGGCTCGGTTGGTTGTGATCGAGCCACTCTCATCGGCGGAGCACTCCGAGGAAGGCGCCGCCTGCCACGCACACAAACAACCGCCTATACCCCTCGTAATCATCACTTTAACTACATTATCTTCGGTCATATTTATTTAAAGTAGGGTAAAGTATACTATAATTGGCACTCTTACGATTAATTAAATTGTATTAAATAATTTAATACAATTTAATTATATTGTGTGTGGTAAAATATATTAACATAATATATTTTATATTAAAATATATTCACACAATGACGACATCAAGCTTTTAATAAAAATTCGTTAATTCGTTCTCATGTTTAAAAACACAATTCGTTCCGAATTTCTTTAGGTGGAATGGTATTGATAATAAGAATCAAATTATTATATATGAAAACGAAAGGGTCAATCAGTATAATTATTTTTATTGCCTCCTCAAGAAGCTAACTAAAAAACAGCTTATCAGCGACAAAATATTTAAAATCTGGCTACAAAGCGTTTTAATTTCATGATAAACAAGGACCGCTTTTTAATTAGTAATGAAGTCAATTTTCCATTGCGCCATACAAATTCTCCACTCGGTCTGTGAGAATAGACGCAGAAAAACTCGTCGAATAACTTTGAACGCTGACATCTCAGAATTTTCGTAGCCTATTTAAAGAATTACTTTAACACGCGGCTTTCATTTGTTTACACGTCCATCGGTTTTTGCTTTCAATAAACAAAACATTAATCAACCATCAACTAGAGTAGATCATTTCTCATTACGATGAAACAGGCCGGATAAAGGAGACGAGAAAATTCAGCTTATGATATAAGTAATCTTGCTATGATATAATGATATATATTCTATTGCGTTAGAGCGCCAATCATTGTACAGTTTACCCGATTTCAAAACAATGAATAATTTAAATAAGCCTCTAAAGTAAAAGTTAAGTTTTGCATTTTTTTTGCTTCTTAACTATATTGTGTTAACTGTGATGCTATGAAAATTTATAGTAAATACTAATCGTAAATATTATCAATATTTTAATAGCTTATGTTACGTATCAATAAATTACACGACCCAACATGCTGAAACTTCTTAGTGTATATAATAAGTAAATAAAAACAATTGACAACATCAACTGGGCAATGGCTTCATTCGTGTGCGTAGATTTTTTATTTTTAATTCCACAAGTAATAACGCAAATTTAGTTTAGTCTTTTTTGATAAGGTTTTGAATAAGCAGACCAATAAGATAATACTGAGTTACGAGTAACACGACAACAATTCTACAATTTGAGAGGTACATAGCTTTAAAACACACTTTAAATAATCAATCACTGCGTTATCATGCTCAAGAAGAATTCATTTATACATTATATAGTTAGGTATACTTGTACTTATACTGACAGCGATATTTAATTACACATTTAATATATAGGTATATTAGGCCATCACCATGCACGATCCTACAACATTAATAGTATAATTTAATTGGCAAATGATTAATAAACTTACATCAGAATCGAATGAAGTGAGTTTACTGAAAAGTAGATTTCGTTTTTGATTCAACATATCTTTGAACATTTCTGTGGTGCTTTGTGCCTCTGATGAGTCTACTTCTGGATAGTTCACAACAGGTACCTCTGTACAACAAAACGGTATTATAGACATAATAAAATGTATATAATGTAGTACAGATGGTGGTAAAGGATATGATCGATACGATCCAAATGCCGAAACTTTATTGACAATACTGCTACAACACTACAACATGCTGCAATTTGTAAGTCATAATATTATGTAATAATATTGATTAAAGATATCAAAATAGGCAGTGACAAAACGTTTTTACCTTAAACGAATACATAATAACTTTTCAATAAACTTTTCTAAGCATTACTATTTTAGATTTATAGGAACACAATTTAGGTAACCCTAATACGAAAACTGTAGTACCTATGTAAAATGAATTTAAATCTGAGATTAGAATAGAATTTAGACCACAGGGCGAACACTAGGTGTAATAAATAGTCTTATGATTTCTCGGCCCACAATGTGAAATGTGAAATTGTGGCCCAGACTCGTACTCGTCAAAAAGGCGTTAAATTATAAGTTCCCCAATTTTAGCTATATTGCCAATCTAAACTGTCCAATCTCACAATTTCGCCCAAGTAGTGTTTTCGAATATCCCGAGGATTACCTGTCTGCGAACTCTTTCTGGAAGAAGGTTGCGAGGAAGGAGTGTCAAGATCGTGTCGCGGGTAATGTTCGGAGAGCGCAGAGCCGGCCATCCCGCCGTGCTCGAGCCCCGCCAGCTCGCGGCTCCAGTAGTGCGTGTGCGCCATCTCAGCAAGTTGAAACACGGACGCCATGCCGCCGAGACCAAAGTTAGAGTACGTGTACTCGAGACCGTGAACGACGGCTTGAAGAACTTTCAACATCCCTTTCCACACGGGCTTGCTGATGAACTGTTATAAATTTTTTTTATATTAGTAAAAATACCTTATTTTTTACAACTGATAGGGACGTTTAATATAATATCCAATAATAATATGAGAGAACAGTCCTTCATAGGAAAGATTAATTAAGTCATATAGGCTTAATAGGATATGGCGACGGTAATTTCTCGCACTTATCAAATTGATATTATTTATTCTTATATGCAATCATTACACGTCACCGTTAAAAAACAAAAAAATGTAACTGTAAAACTTACAAACAAAATATTCATTAAAATTTTTTTGAAGGTACAAAAAAGTGATTTCTCACCACATCATCGACTTTATCACAAGGCGTAGATTTTCTGTTGAAGTTTCTGTTCAGTTTGCTGAGCACCATGTTTCTGTATGATTCATCTTCCATTAGCTTCTTTAGTCGATTTAATTTCAACCAACCTACGCCTTCGCCTTCTAGCACATGTTGTATAAGCTGAAAACAACGTCGGTATAAAGTCCAAAATCAATCGTATCATTATAGCTTTGGGGTGTACTTTAGAGACATTTAAACGTTTCGAGTGCGAAGCTACGATTTTCTTACTAGATTTACACATGGGAGCCAAGAACAAAATATGATCATAAAATACCCCTATCAAGTAGATCGACAAGGCGATTATCGGTGTCAATGACCGCTTCCGAAACTGAAATGAGCATTATTTTAGTTTCATATTAGCTGCCTCGTTTACTGTTTTGATATTACGTGAGTCTCGAATCTTTTCCTCTACTTCCATTCTTACCGAGATGGTACCGACATGCAATAATTTTGTAACATTTTAAGAAAGAATAAATATGACCCTACAAAACTCGATGTTGCCAGTGTGTAAATTAGAATATTGTTAATAATATGAAGTTTTGTTTTATTTTCTGGAGGTTTAATTGCAGAGCGAGAGAAGTGTTATTTGTTTACGTGTTTTTATTGATTAAATTGTTATTAGTGGGAGTCATCGTTGCATTAATCTTTTAACGCCCACTGCTGATCATAGGTTTTCCTCGTAGATTTCCACAAGGGGCCCGTATCTAGCATGCTCTTGATGTCAAGTCGTCCACTGCCCTTGCGGTGACGTGGCGTCTAGTTTATCAGTCAGTATATCTCACATCATTAAGGAAGGCTTGGTTCTCGGTATTGGGCGTGTGGCGTGCGAGCGTGGGTGCGGGCGGCGCAGAGGGCGGCGCGTGACGTATGAGCGGCGAGCGCTGCACAAGGCCGCGCCCGCCCTGCGAAAACGGACCGAAAGTCGCCGTGGACCCTCCGTACGAACCCTCCGTTGGTTTCGCTTGTTTTCCTGGAAGGACAATGACAGATTTTTTAAATCTTAGTTCCACACTAGACGTGAATAATTTCATAGGCTATGAGTAGAGGCCAGAGAGCAGGTAGATTGATTTAAGGTCGTTGACGTCAAATGTAGAGGATAATATGGATATGCCTCCAAAATACAGGAAATTCATATTTATTGTGATATTTGTTCTGGAATTTAGAAATTAGCATGAATTTGTGTTTAAGGTGAAAAACTTATTAATAATATTAATCTACGCTACCAGTGCTAGCTAATGGTGAAAAAATCAGTATTTTATTTTATACAAAAACACCTTGGAATAGTTACACCGTATTTTGTCCCTTTCTGTTGAATAAGAAATGACGCTTGTCAGTATGAGACAAAACTTATACAGGGCTTTTTGTTAATTTATCTCATAAATATAGAAATTGTATCCAATCAGGATTAAAAATATTTTTTTTCAATTTAAAAAAATAATCATTATGTATAAAATGGCATGTCCATATTATAATACAAGTATACAAAATCAATCTACCTACTCCGACCACTGGTTATGAGTTAGCAACTTAACGAATTAATATCATTATTTCTTATTAATGAAAAAAAAAGGTATGCAAAGGCTTGGCTGTGCACCTAACATTGTTAATGTCCAATAAAGACGGTAACTACTGCCTGTTAGTTAGTCTAGTCTAGTCTAGTTAGTTAGCCTGCGTATCCAGAAATACGAAACAAGTTTTATGAATCTCACCTTTACTACCGAAGAAGTCACTAAACATGCTCGAGGTGGAAGCGGCTAAGCCGTTAAGATCGGAGCTGATGTTTGAGAAGAAGTCTCTGTGAGTCGCAGTTAGCAAATTGGTTGTTTGTAAAGCAGTCGAATCGCGACGAGCGCCGTTGTTAGGTGATTCCTGACTGTCGCCCTGTGATGATAAAATTATATCAATTATTAGCTTACACTTGCCCCTATTAAGCTGTTAAGCCCCTATTTGAACGCATTAGCGCGAAAAATGCTCCCTTACCTCACACTTAAGGCTTCAATTTAAAAGTTCACAAAATTTCGTACGTTTACAAAGTCTACCATCTACTACTAATCATTTGTTTCCAATTAACCCTCTTAGTTGCTACCGTTGCCTCAGTTGCTAATATAATACTAAGTCATTGTTTATTAAATGGAGACGATATCACATAATGGATAGTTGACTTATTCGACACCAATGAAGGCCCAACGCAACAAGAAACGAACGGGTTTTTTTTTATTGCTTAGATGGGTGGACGAGCTCACAGCCCACCTGGTGTTAAGTGGTTACTGGAACCCATGGACATCTACAACGTAAATGCGCCAATCACCTTGATATAAAAGTTCTAAGGTCTCAAGTATAGTTACAACGGCTGCCCCACCCTTCAAACTGAAACGCATTACTGCTTCACGGCAGAAATAGGCACGGCGGTGGTACCTACCCGTGCGGACTCACAAGAGGTCCTACCACCAGTAATTATCGTTGAGGGTTCTATTAGTGCTTCATGCATATTTCTTTCGCTTTGTATTAATTTATTGTCTTATGACCTATGGCTTATGCCATACCACCGAGGCCTATATTCCAAATGTTAAATCTATTATTGAAATACAAAAAGTCACCAGGAACTACTGAGATTCTTCAAGTGTAGTTTCTTGTCAATCCTCTTCAAGTTTCAAGTATACTAATATGAGTAGTAAGTCTATTTCGGACTCACCTTGATAAGCAACCCTTTCTTTGCGACGACCTCTTTGGCGCTTTTTGTAAAATCACCAAAGGTCGATTTGCCGACGTAAGTTAAGTCTTCCAAAGTATTTTTACTAACGGCTGTTGCTGTTTTGCTTGCCTCTAACGCACTCTTGGAGGCTTCTTGGACGCTTTTTGAAGCTTCCTCAGCAGCCTTCTTAGCTTGGAGCGTCAACTAAAACGTGATATGTTACCAAAATTATGAAGCGTTATTTAAAATCAAGTCATGATACGCAAATACAACATAAACAACACAATAACTGACAATAAGCAATCGACTGATTTGTCGATTAACATAACATCAAACCCACGAAAGTACCACCACATCTGGACAAAAATAGCATATTGTGTGTTTTTACGAGAAGCATGATTAGCTTTAGGTGTGTGTTAGCTAGTGTTAAGCTATTAAAATATGTTACAATTTCGAATGTTAAATTTTGGTTTAGATTAACATGTGTGAATTAGCACAATATAGAGCTTAAAACTATAATCAAATGCGGTTTGGAAGTGCTCGAAATTCTAAGCCTATGTGGAACTGTGACTAATGTTTTAGTGTTCTTTTTTGCAGTGTTATAATTAAGATTAGAATTGTTTTTATTCATTTTACTTATATCTCTCACTAGAACAAGACTAATTAATTTTGCATATCGCAATTCTATTGTATTCAATGGTGTTTGCTAAGTGTTGGCTCAGTGCATATACCTGTCCGAAAGGCGCAAAAATGTTCTTTTCTTCTCCCTCAGTCACTTTTCCTTTCTTCGTTTTATATTAAGAACACGCAATAAAAAATTAAAATTTATTGTTTCACAGGCAAACAAAAGTTTTTAATAGAAACCGCAATAGTTACCTTATCCATTTGCGCTAGCAACCCCTCTTGGCTGCTTTGTCGAGTGGTTTCACGTACCAATTCTTTAGCTTGGGCTGCGAATTGTTCCAGTAGCGATGTTTGAGACGCCTGCCGCGATACTCCACTAGTATTACTCTGCAACAAATTTTCATAATTAATCAATGAATCAAGTGTCAGGAACGATTATGTCGAAATGTACCTACGTACGATTGTATCGGCTCTGACTGGCTCTCGGTATTGTATGTACATATATTGTATGAACAAACACACGGCCTACCTGATGTTATATAGCTAACAAGATTGAGATCTAAGTCCCATCTTAGAGAATACCGACTGTCCCATCCGAAGCAGAATGTATTACTGCATCGGTGCAGAAACCAACAGGATGGCTGTAAATATCCGCGTGGACTCAAAAGAGGTCCTATTTATATGTATATTTCAGTATTCAATTATAGCGTTTTGAACAGCAGAAGAACCGCCCTTTTTCTGACGGCACTTAGATTTCGTATCTCAAGAAGAGAGCGCTGAGGTAGCGGTGTGGCATCTATGACGTTTGACAACCGCTTCGACTATTAATTACTTTAACTCAATACGAAGTAATTTAAAGAGCGTTTTAAAATTACTCAGTTAGTATGCACCTGCCACAATCTTGGTAAAAGTGGTTACATTCGGTCATGTTTATCTCTAATGACCGAGGTCACAACCACCCGTTGTCTACATGATAGTACTGTTACTATAAGCCGCGCCAATAAAGAAACGAATTTAAAATGGCGTCGACGATCATGCGCACTCACTCTAAACTATTGCTCTCTTTAGTCACACACGGCGCGTACTGCGTGCAAAAAAAATATCAGTTCCGACTTTGTTGTTGAGTTCGAGTTTTTCACTTTCGAGTTGTGCGACTTAGATGACTGGCAGCAAAAGTGTCTACGCAAGTTGCATCCCAGATGAGAACCTCCCCCTCTGCCAGGGCATAAAGTAGAGTAAAGTACATTCTCATTTGTCTTTTTATATTTTTTTTACAATAAACAACTTTTTCTTTCTATCCTTCTTTTTATTTGTTGACCCTACCATCTGTCAGTGCAGGTAGGTACATAGACGCCATTTCCGATTCGTTTCTTTATTGGCGCGACTTATACAAGGTTTTTCGACCTTCGTTTGAAAATACGTCACACAGTGAAGCTAGCGGGGAGTAGTGCGGCAGTGCGAAGTGCGTACCTTGAGATGTGCGGAGTGGGGAGAGTGGGGAGAGTGTGACGGCAGAGAGCGAGCGGTGACCGCGGCGGGTGTGAGCGCTCGTGCGGGCTCGGAGTCGCTGGTGCTGGCGCTGTCCCCGCGGCGGCGGCTCACCACCGTCCTCGGGGTCGTCGTCGAATTAGAGTCCGACTCGCGACCGAAACTGCCGCTGTCCGTGTCCTGCGCCGACTCGAGCGTGTACGTGCGCGGGACGCATTTCAACGTGCCAATTTAAAGATTCGTTTTTTTTTTCTACCTAAGCTGATAGCCTTGAGAGGTTATATCAGCGGAACCTTAACTAGTAGGTGAGCTCACGGGGCTCAAGCCTGAGGACGCTGCTAACACGAACCCTAGTAAGAGCCGTGCTTCGCAGAATCTACCACCGGATCGAAATTATAGCAAACACTATATAAATAACTTTCTGATTATTAATATATTGTGGATTCAAAGCTGCGATAATTATCATCATCTCTACACCAAATAAGTTACTACTAATAGATTTAATATCTTACGCTTTTCTTAACAGGCTGTGGATGTGCATCGACTACTTCAGGTCGCTGGACATTAGCAGGAGCGTCGTCGTCAGAGAGGTCGCTGTGGTCGGAGCTGGATCCAGATGGAGAGGGAGAGGTCGATTCGCGGCTTTCTTCTCCACCGCCTTGTTCGTCGTCACCGAATATAAGCGACGATGGAGGACTATATACCTGTTGTTTTGATAATCTCACTAAGAATATTTCAATATAAATCACAAATAAAATTAGGTAACTTGACTGTTAAATAAGATCCTCCTCCGATTGTATCTGAATAAAAGAAGTGAAAAATAAACAAATACATGTGCAAATGCTTTCAGAATATGATGGAAGCAAGAGAAGTCCTTCCTCATTAGAAATTACTAACCGTTTTAGGATCCAACGAAGATGATAACGTCATTGGCACTTGTACTACAGCATTGTAAGTTTCACCAATAACATGTTGGTGTGCGTTACCACCTTTTAAGGAAAGAAAGAAAGAAACGGTTTAAGTAATATAATCTCAAAAAAAATATGCTTCAAAGTTGTTTGATACAATAATATGCTTAACATTCATCATACCCGGTGATAAGTCAGACGAGGCCATTTCTGAAACGAAATCGCTGAGGGATGAATACGATGAACTTGTGCTTTCCGCGGCATCCGAATCCGATCCGCTTTCATCTACAAAAAAAAAACAAATGACTTCTGCATCAACAAAAAAATTAATATCACAACATATGGGAACCACAGAATGGTAGCACAAACGCCCTACTAACACTACCCTGAGATATTGAGACCGGTAATAAATACATGAAAAGTCTGCCCATCTCTCTCGCGCGGTCTAGCTTATGAGTGTGAAAGGGACAGTTAATGTTTTGCTTTTGTTAATGTTTATAAATATAGCGTGGTCTTATTTTATTATTGTTTTAATATTAAATTATTATTGTCTAATTATAATTGCATAAGTTGATAAAAAATGCTTTACTGCGGCAGCCTCCCAGTACCACACGTGATTATTATTACACAATATTACTTCATCGTCGTGCTAGTTGTTTTTGAACATCCGTACGTTGGGTACGTACTTCGTTGGATAAAAATGGTAGCCGCCAGCGGTATCTGATATCACCGGTGCGGCACTCGGCACGAATAAAAAGGCTGTCTTAAGGAAAATAATAAGCGGACAAATGATAACCGTGTCAACATTAGCACACATTTTTTCGTGATACGTACCAGTGGGCTGGTTGTCTTGTCTTTGCAGCTGCCTGAGTGCTCCGTTGAGCGAACTACCGTCATCCCACACAGCAAAACGTATCGGTTGGAGTTGATCCGCAAACCATTTTGGTTTGTCTCCGATCTGACGAGGGTCGAACACACCAGTCTGTACGCGTAGGAAAGCAACATTGCAGGGCGTCAAGGACCACTCCGCGAGAAATTCCACTGCCTATCGATCAAAAGGAAATATGTTGACTCAAAACCCAAGGATTATCATCAGCATCGTACAGAGTGTAAAAAGACCGTTTCCAATAACGGAATACATTACTACCCTAAAGTAACGGAATAATAATAAGCATTAATCACTGCCATTTCAAGATTTAGATTAGGAATCCTAATAAGAAAATCGGTAGACTAAGAGATGTGAAGAAGGAACTGAAGTGTTTTGCCTAAGATACATATTTATATAATCTATACTAATATGTAAATCTACAGTGGTTTTTACGGATGTTCCGTTCTAACTACTGAACTATGCATCTGATTGACTTGAAACTTGGTATCCATGTAGAAAATACATGTACTTCATGGATAGACTAATAACTATATATATGAGTGTTGGACTCCCTTATAATAATGACAATAAATAATAATGCTAATTTTAAATGCCCAGCTAAGCGGGCGGGTACAGCTAGTATTATATTTATTTAATTTAACAAATACTTCATAAGTTCATATTTCGTGACATTTCATTATCATGCAGGCAAAACCTACATTAAAAAAGGAAAATGTTAATGTGATTTTCCGTGTTTTCATGTTTGAAAACATCAACCTAATCTATCTTTCGGTAACGGTCTCGATACACCCTGTAGAAAGTGATTGTTAACAAAGGTCCATACCTGGGTCCTGGCGAATTTATTTAAAAAGTGAGTAGTTTTCGGCCGCGATCGTAAAAAGCTGTTTATTTGGAACGCGACTACGGGGCGGGGGTACAGCCGAAGAGTGCGCGTGTGCTCCATAAAATTTGCCAGTATATTATGAGAGTTAAAAAAACGAACCTGCGGAAATATTAAAAACAATTTTCAAACGAATCATAACAAAGTGATAAGCTGCTCATCTCTTTCTGTTTTCCTTACCTACGTAACAACAATGAAGGATAGTATTTTTGCCGTAAATTACTAAAGCTTAAATTAGCTTCATAAGGCTTTAATTATATTCTCGTCGAAAATATCGTTCACTCCTTTTAAGAAAAACTTATCTGCGATAATACTCGCGGTTATTGTCTCACCATAGCAACCCGCGTGGCTACGTCGACCGAGTCAACATCGTTCCCGTATATGAGCGGATTGAAAGGCTGAGCGGCGCCGTGCGGTGATGCGAGCGAGTGTCGCTGCGGCGTGTGCCCCGCGCTTGCCGTGCCCGTCACCGACACGCGACGACTCTCGGCCGCACTGTGCGGCGCCGACTCTGCACCGCCCTTGTACCACGTCGGCTGCACTCTATTACAAAACACGATTTACTTAACGTAGACAGACGGTAAGACTGGTGGTAGACACTGTGCGGTGCCGACTCTGCACCACCCTTGTACCACTCGGCTGCACTCTATTACAAAACACGATTTACTTAACGTAGACGGTTCGGTTTGAAGGGTGGGGCAGCCGTTGTAACCTTAGAACTTAATCGAGTAAAACAACTCTTGATGGTTTCTTTCATTCAGTGTGCTTAGGCTTAGTGCGAGTTTTTTAACGTTCTCGATAGCGTAAAAGTTAGCTCATATTTGTATGGAATGGGATCGCTTTCGTACGTTTGCCACTAGGGGCGTTGTTCTAATTGCATACAAAATTGTCTTAACTTTTACGTTATCGAGAACGTTAAGAAACTCTCACTAAGAAACCCAGATTACTTGCATTAACTTTAACTCACTTAAGTGTAGCTCCCCCGACGCTGTCCCTTCTGGACGGCATCAATAAAGCCGAGGCTTGTTCAGCTGTGGTATTCGTCAAACTATTTAATGCCTGAAAATTTAAGACGTTATAAATGATTTTTATTAAAGCTGTAAAATTGCAATACCAACAGCTGATGATTTTTCAATATTACGAACTTACAGTGTAGCATTGTGCAAATAATGCTTTTAGAACGAATATTTTCATATCTAGCATATTATTTTATAATCAATTATATAATTAGATTTAGGCACGAGAAAAAAACATCCTCGTCGCTATTACAATATCGTAATACGTGACCTGCATTATTTTAATACATCTTGTTCACTCACAAAATTTTATGGTTAAGTTTACTCTTGTTGTTAGAGTTAATAAGCATTAAACTTTCAGCCACAACCACAGAAAAACCATGCTGCAAGTGACACACATTAATTTTTTATTAAATAAAGTTTTGTAACAGCAGTTTCCAAAGGTTGGCATTGATTTAAACAACTGGTTCCTTCATATACAAATTACAAAGTTGAAACTTAAATCAGTTCACTGTTAAAATTTATCCAAAACGTAACTTTGGATTCCAATTAAATTCACGGTAAAAAGTAAACTACTGCTGACAAAATTTTATTGTATGCATTAAAATAATTACATAGGTATTAATATTCGTAACGTCATCAACTTATCAATTAGGCCAAATTATGACGGCAAGAAATTAAAAGCCGTATAAAGTAGACAGAGATAAGTTGTAGACGATGCAACAAAACCAAAATATTTGTGAACTCTGCTGCTCTCTAGGAGAGGCTGAATTGAATAGCTGAATCAACTTTTCATGGCTGTGGGCGTAGAAGATTTTTCTGCATACTAATTGTTTGTTTCTCAACGAGAACTTTCCGTTTATTTTAAATAAATGTGATTTTAATCTATTTGTCGTTGCGTTTTTGTTATGTCTAAGGCTTCGCACGTATGTCGACGATATTGTGCATATAGTTTCATGGCTTGGGAGATATAAATATGATTTGTTTTTTTTTACAATCATATTTACTCAGATAATGCAAAATGTGCTTATTGTTTAGGCTTTAGAAACGAAAGCGTTCTCGTCCGCCAGCGTAAGATCAGAAAATAAGTCATATATTGTAGAAATCTATTTTCTGGGCTGTATAAATGTTTTTTTTTTGTACAAGTACAGAAACAGTTTGGTCAAGTTGCGGGAATACAAACCATATTATCTAACTACATTTCATACGCTTATAACGTAATAGGTCTTCTCCTATGCAGTCGCCGTTTTACAATACTGACAATTTTAAATGTAATTTATATATAACGTAATTTGTATATAGCTGGCAATAAATTCAGAATTCAAATGAACTTTATTTAAAAAATATGGAAGTGCATTTTCTAATTCAGTCATTTGTTTATTTATTAAGTTTATTGTTAAGATAATATGCTTTGCGTTGCTTAACAGAAACAGAAACGAAAGAATTTTGAACCGATAATCGTAAGCGGTCTTCATGGAGGTTAGACTCTGGTTCAACGCCCAGGCACGGCCCCAAACAAAACTTACCGCTAAAAAAGTAATTGTCACTATTTGGTGGCTTAGTGTTCGTATAATTCATCATACCAAATGGCACCAGCATCACTGCGAATGTGTACTGTAAAGGACTGGATATAATGACGGAGAAGCTGGCAAATCTCCAGCCAGCCTTGGTTAATTGCTTATACCCGCTGCTCCTACACGACAAGGCTCGCATACATACAGCACCACAGTACGATCTCTAAGCTGCAGAAGCTAGGGTTGGTAGTTTTGCGTAATCCACCATACTCACGAGACCTTACGCCGACAGACTTCTACTTTTTCTAAAGTTTGGAAAACTTCTTGGCGGGGAAAATATTATTACCCGAGAGACACTACAAAAATACCTTTGGAGAGTTTGTTGGTTTCTATACACCTGACTTCTTCAAAAAGGACATAGAAAAATTACCACTGCGCTAGCAGATATGCTACAATATCATGGGTCGATTTCATCATACGATATCATTTTTAATGAAAAAAATAAAAAAAAAATACAAAATAAAAACGATTTGTAACTTTCTGTATACTAAACGGCAACTGCATAGGTGAAGATCTAATAATACACGTGTTTAGTGTTAAAGAAAATCCAAAGTGTGCATATATGAATAAGATATATCAAAGAAATAGATATTTACACCAGATCCGGCACTGCCCATGAGATGCATAGCCTTGCAACGAGAAGTGATGGAGTACGTTAGTGAATTTGTATTGTGTTAGTAAATTATAACAAAGTCTATTGACGTAGACAACTTTAAAAAATTATAATCGTGGTCAAAAGAACATAATTGTTTTTAGTAAAAATAGCAATCTCCTAGGCCCAAAACCTGATCAATTAGTCGATAAATTGTTAGAATCCGTCCTAAAGTTTACCTCTAACGTAGGATTAAATAAAAATTTACCTCTTTATATTATTGTGCACAGTATATTGTATATCTAGTACTTTCAAATAGATAATTTAAAATATAATGTGAAATTTATCTGCTGGTTTAATTCAATAACAGCGCAGCGGATGATATTTTGGCACTGAGATAGGAGATATGCCGGTGATGATTTTCAGAAACGACAAAGCCTATAAACAACTCTCAAACGTATTATACATATTCCCAAACTTGTTAGATATTTTATTATAATACTTTAAAGCTTGGATCTCTACCGAAATGTATACAACAGTAGTTTTAGAAGAATTTACAGATTGTAGGAGTTACTTTGATGAAACTGTGTTTTATGAAGAAAAAAATAGCTTCACAATACTCCTTCGTTTCTATAAACTTCAACACTTGGCCTTCTCAATAGAAATATACCACTATTTTTACGGAATATTTTTCCTAATCCCTAAATTAGATTAGAAAAGTCCTTTGAGAAAACTTATTCGAATTCTTAGAGACGATTGAGATCTTTCGTCTGCGCGAAGCTGCAATAGCCCCTTAGAGTACCAGCGAATAGGTACGGTAAAAAAACAAGATCTCAAATGATTCCGTTATAAGTCTACGTCAATATCCTTTTTTTTATAAGATGTTTTTTGTGTACATTTATGTAATATTTCATACTTATTATAAGACAAATTATATGTCCCAATAGCTCAGCAACATCGATAGGAATACGTTCAACTGTGCAAGTTTTGAGAGAAATAAATTGGTGATAGATGAAAGAATACAGACACGTATATTATCATTCTTAGTAGAAGTTTACATTAATATTACCTGTTTGAGATGACTTTTCAGCACGGATCCTTCTGGTTCGGGAAGTGGAGGAAGGTCCTGATCATTTCCAGTAGGAGATATAAGCTTCGTCGCATCCAAGTCTACCAACCAGATATCATCTGGCAATCTGATGATTTAAATGGATTAATAAATATAAATCTTCTAATTTTTCATTAATTGATCAAATAATTCTACGATAAGACGACAAGAATAACTGGTAATAACGAAAACGTTGACTTTACTTACTTAAAATGTTTTTTATATGTGAGAAACGTGGCCGGTATCCCGATAAGGAATGGTGTAGGTGCTAGAAGCAGTTGTTCAGCGCAGCTCATACAGCTCGGCAGTAGCGGAATGGCCGGGAACATGTATTCAAGGGGGTACAGCATCGCGACCAGTGCCATCACCGACATCGACAACGCGTTATAGTCCCGAGACTGTACCACTATTTTGTTCTCCAGTATGATAAGTGTTAGGACTTTCAGACAAGTGTCCACACCTAGACAAAATTTGTAGATTGTGAAAATGAAAGACTATTAGCCTAACATAATCCCTCCTTGTGTCGATAATTCTCAATGCTGAGGGCCGTGGCCTCCTTTAATAACTTTCTCTTGGATTATAATAAAATAATAAGCATAATAAAAGTACCCAAAATAAAAAGAATACCTTTAGTGTTGCCAGTACATATCGATGAAAACATTTTTTTAAATCAAGACTTTTTGACGGTTTGGTGTCTGCAACGGAACCTTAAAATAGCATCTTTTCCCGTAGGTTTCGTAAAAGACAACTAATCGTCTTTTACGACACACGGCCCACCTGGTGGTGAATGGTTACCGTCGCTCATGGACGTCAGCAATGCCAGGGGCAGAGCCAAGCCGCTGCTTACCATTAAGTACTCTCCGCTAGCCTCGTTTGAAGAAGGACATGTCATAGCGCTCGGGAAACACCGTGAAGAGGTGTTAATTCCAAAGTCGGGTGGTACGTGGCAGAAAAGACCTTGGGAAACACGCTGTCCATGAACGCAGTGCTTCCAGATAATATGAATGAACTCTGTTCCGATGGCGAGAGCAGATTAAATACAGATTAATCTAATGTACTACTTACCTAGAAGTTCCAATGGTAAATGGAGAGGGAAGTCGACTAAAGTGAAACGCGTATGGTCAGGTAAAGCGAACAGAAGCGGCGAATGAGCTGTCGGCGAAAGTACTTCCAGTTCAAGTCGAGTCTTCCCCGGCACAGGTACGGGGGCCGACAACAAACGTAAAATCCATGTTTCTATTTCTTTGACGTCGTGAAGTACGATTGTGGGCGTGTTATCGTAGGCTTGGCCTGTCAGCACCGACCACACCGTGTCCCTGTTTTAAACGAAACAAACGGTATTTCTCGACTGAGTGACGTCATGAAGAAACAGACAGAAAATTCACACGTAACTTCAGTATGAAAAGATTTTAAGAGCACTAGCGTATTTGGCAATATGTTGTATTCGATGAAGGGTTCGTCTTAAAAATTAACACACAGACACAGCCCACTGAGTTTCTCGTCGGATCTTCTCAGTTGTAGATTCAGCTGTCCTTGCGAGGGTTAGTGTTAGCAAATTCGCCAGGCTGAGCCTCGTGAGCTCGCTAACACGCTCGATGAACTTGGTATAGCCTAATACGTAGAGGACTCAGTTTTAATGTAGATACTCACCTAAATAATTGCCTGGACGCACCAACACGTCGTGGACTGGAAGACTCGTTGCACGCATCAATTAATTTCTTTAGGATAAATAGGCACTCTCGGAATGTTGAAAAGAATGGATGATGTGATAAAAGGCATAAAGACGTTAGGGAGTGATTACGGATGCGCTGTAACAATTAATATTCACATAAGATTTTAGAAAAATAGTTCAATTCATAAACTTTACGACAATTAACACATCACAATTCTTAATCATTTTAAATATTAGAAAGCACATTCCGTTACTTGTTCTAACAAGTCAAATGCACTATTGCTGGCATTTATAGGTGGAAGAAAACAAGCTGTTGTTGAAAGTTATGTGCATTCAAAATTAATACTTTCAACTGTCCCAAATCAGTACTGTTTCGCGTGTTAGTAGTCCCGGGGACACATTGGGGACAGGGACAAGAACAGTGTTTGTTATCTTTAACAAAGGCGCTAACTCCGCGCCTCCCGCCATCGGAGTAGAGTTCATCCATATTATCTGAAATCGCTGCGTTTATCGACAGTACGTTTCCAAAGGTCTTTTTTGCCACGCACCATCCGGCTATAGAATGAGCTCCCCACCAGGGTGTTTCCCGAGCGCTATGACATGTCCTTCTTCAAAAGAGGCTTGTGGAGAGTATTAAGCGGTAGGCAGCGGCTTGGCTCTGCCCCTGGCATTGCTGAAGTCCATGGGCGACGGTACCCACTCACCATCAGGTGGGTCGTATGCTCGTCTGCCTACAAGGGCAATAAAAAAATAAAAATAAAAATATAAAAAAAAGAACTATGACCGGCATTCAAGTTCAGAGCCAGTGATATATCTGTCAGCTATTTGTCTCTAGACCAGATATGGAGTGAGCTAAACGGTGATTCTTCGACCAGATGACATGTTCCTCTTCAGATGAAGCTTGAAGAAAGTGTGTCAGAGTGTCAGTGAAACAGACGCTTGGCTGTGTCTATGGCATTGCCATTGATTTTTTTTTTGCTTGGATGGGTAGACGAGCTCACAGCCAAGTGGTTACTGGAGCACGTACACATCAACAACGTAAATGCGCCAACCACCTTGAGATATAAGTTATAAGGTCTCAGTACAGTTACAGTGTTCATAAACGGGTTACGTGATATTTATCACATTGGTATAATACGGATTGTATACCTGTCTCCGTCGTGCTGCCCGTGGTCCAGGGGCATCATGTTCACCACCGCTCTCTGAGTCCGGCGCTGGCCGACAATCGCGTTCCGAGTCACTCTGCGCCACATTGCTGCTCCTATAGTCACTGAAACAATTCCTAGATATTAGTTGCAGTGTTGAAACTATATTTCCTCAAACCATAAACGTTATTTTATAATAGTAACATTAATATTATCAACATTATATATTTTGTTTTGTCCATCATTCACGCAGCAATAGAGCATCGAAATGAGATAACTTAAGTACTAGGGGATGGATATACAAATATGTTTTTGTCCCAAATATTGAGTATCCAATTTTAGTATCAATCCAAAGTTGGTTGGTTTGGTGCACAACGTTTAGTCATCCTTATTTTTCTGACGGAATCGATACATCGGTGTTATAAATTTTGCTTTGGAAAGCAAACGAACATACGGACCACCAGATCTCTGATAGACATAAACAGGGTAAGGAGCACAGCTAAGGTTCTGCCCACCTCAAACGACACTTCTCAAGCCTCGTGTTATTGGTAGTAGGGTGGATTGTAAGTCCGCACGAGTGAGCACCCCCGATATCGCCTATTTATATCGCGAAGCTATTCCGATTTTAATGATAGGAAAGTCGTTATAAAAGTGGTACCACCTATGTCTCACGATGGGCTTGGGCTTTCACGTTGTAATATCAATGGGCAAACTGTTAGTTTTTAAAATTGAATTTTACATATTATAATATAACTGTATATCAGCGCTGTTCGATTTATCGACCTTGAACAGCATTAGCTGAGCTACCTCCTTTTGCCCTTTTCTCTTTTCTTTTTATTTTTTTTATTTTTAATTTAATTAATGTGAAAGGCAATAAATGATTTTATTATTATTATTATATTAATTTTTACATTATATTGTTGATGTAATAGATGTAGTGAGTGCACCTCGAGAAAGCAGAATCGGAACTCTTCTCAATGGACTTGCGCCAGGAATCGCGGCGTAGCACCCCGCGGTCACGCGGACCCGCGCCCGTAGCTCGCTCTACTGCCCGGTAGAAGTTCACGCAAATACCGTAACGGGTTTTACCTACAGATAATAATAAAGCTATTTAAAATGCTTCTCGTTCTATTTTCCATTTTTTAGCAGACTACATATCACAGACCTGCAATGCAATCTAAGCTTGAGATTAGAAATCTGTATATATAAAAATGAATTGCTGTTCGTTAGTCTCGCTAAAACTCGAGAATGGCTGGACCGATTTGGCTAATTTTGGTCTTGAATTATTTGTGGAAGTCCAGAGATAAATATGAAAATCCTTGGAATTAAATAAAAACAACAATACATATTGTTTTTCCTTTGATATCTCCCTCGTCGGACGGATTCCTTTTGTTTGTTTTAAGTTTCTTTTATACAAAAGTTTAGGTATAATAATTATCGATTGAGGCACTACGAAGTCTGCCGGATCAGCTAGTATGTATATAAAAATGCATTTGAATTGTATAACTTTGTTGGGCCTTTAGGATATTTTTTTTATTCTGACATAAGAAGAAAAAAACCAAATGTTTCATTATTTACGATTATTTAACTAAGCGCTGTTAAAAAGATATAGCCGTACAACATATTCTAGAAGTGATTGCTATAAGCGATATGTCAGTCCTAACCTTGTTGAATGAGTTATAATATATCTACCTTGCTTATTATATGAATATGAAATATGCTTTTGAAATTTGTTCCAATATTTGTTAGCTTTGTGTTTACTGTACAGAAATCAGTAATACGATACGACGATTAACTTTCTAATTTACTTTAATTTATTTTCTGAATTAGTTGTTACGTATGACGTATTTATGTAACTCATTTCAAAAAGGCTTCATAATCCATATTTCCAGATATCGTACCTGAATCTTTATCAGTCAGTGTAAAAACAAATGAAGTTGTATCTCTTGATGCGAATGGTCCGGGAGCACGTCGAGGTCCTACTGAAACGCATCCTTCTGGCTGACAGAAGTACACCATGTCCAGTGGCAGAGGAAAATCATCGTGATTCGTAAGCGGGTATCGGCGAAGGAGTTCCGGTGCCTATACGATCAAATTGAACACTAGTCTCAGAGCATTCGTTCAGATTATGGTTAACAAAAAGGAAATTCTAATACGTTTTTGCTCAATAAATATTTTTATTTATTTTTAACACATTCTCTAAGCTTAGAAAAAAATCATAAAGATAAACAAAACTTACTTGAACCGGTGCCAGTCCCTTTCCGGTAGTATAAGGTTTCGCTCCGACAATAGTTAAATAATCCACCAACCGTGGACATAATTGTTGTTTTTGAACATCCATATTTCTAACTTACTCAAAATTCTTGATTCTCTGAATATACAAATGCAAAAACCCATGATATCTTATTAAAATATTGCTTCTCATAACTATCACTTTTATCTGAAACCAAACATTTCGTTACCTTCACCAAACGCAAATGAATAGATATTTAGATATTCAAGTACTTTTTCCTACCATCGATCGACGATTATGCCGTTAGGGATTTCTCTTATTTTCAAAATAAATAACATAACTATATACCTACTTCTTTTTGCCAGACACTTCAGCGTCTTGAGCATGACATAAGAGGATCTAGAACAGACTGCCCAAGACCGATGTAAATGGAAGGATTTGATTTGAGCCCTACACTCCAGCAGAGGGTAATAGGAAAGAAATATATACCTACTTATCACGATTAAAGTGAAACATCCTGTAATACCAACCTAACCAGTTAAATTTATTAAATTTCGTAAATTGGATAGTCAGCCCGCACACATAAGTAACACCATCCTACCTTTTTCACTCGCGAAGCGGTCGATATCGTTTTAAAATGGGAAGCCTTTATACAATACAACTGAGACCACGACCTCATGCCTTAACGTGGGTTGTGGCTTCACGGCGTGATATCTATGGATCCCGGTACAACTGGTGACCCGTGAGCACGTTAACACGTCAAAGAAATAAACGAATAATAGTTATAAAAACATTTAGGAAGTCCGCTTATCGCTTCACAAAGTGTGTCGAGATCCCGTCTCTTTAACTTCAACATTAAAAAAAGTTTTTCCCTGACACATACATAATCATTGTAATTTAAATATTGTTTTAATTCATACAAATGTATAAGAGCTCGAGGTTTCACGAAATTAATTAACTTAGTAAATTGAAACATCAACAAGTTGTGCGGTTTCTGTTTTAAATAATCTACAGCGCGTATAACAGTTCGTGTGGGCCCCTTGACCTATTTATTGCCTTGACACATTTCCCCAGGGGCGCCGGCTCGTCTCCCAGCCACCCTATGCCGGGAGCCGATCTTAGAAGCTTAATCGTCTATAAAACCACGGTCATGAATACTTCCTATTAACTCACAACATAAATTTTCCAGGTCAAAACTGTACCATCATTACGACATATTATCATGATAATAAAATGTTGCTAAAATTTCACTATTAACAGTAAGTGTATATGCTATGAAATTTACGAGTATTTACCTGTAATATATTTGTAAATACATGCTTTTAACGACCAACTTAATTTTGTCATTAACAGTGCATTAAGCTAGAAATACATTTGATTGACGTGTTGTGATAATTATGCGTCAAAGGCATTGGTAAACAAGTCTATCGATCCCATACGCTCAAGTGAAATGACGCGATCTGACATGTATAGAAAACATAGTAATTATATCCAATACTGGTTCGATAGGCTTGTGACGCATTACATTATAACAATACGTAACATAAATGTGTTCTATTTTTATTGCTAAGAGTGCATACATGGACATTACGATCGTCGACGACATACGACGTCGCGAACCTTGAGACTTGAGTCGAAGTCTGACTGCATCGTGGTTGAAATAGGCAGTTGCACAAATACATATGGACGCTTGAAAGGCAAACGTGACTAAGCGAAAATGCGTGAACTTTTCAGTAGACTAATTTAAAGTTGAAATACCTGAAAAAAATTCTATTTTAACGAATCTAGCTGTAGGATTAAAATGGTTTTAATAAACCTAATATATTTTTGTTTGCGCATCGAATATGGTTATTGTTTATCATTTATGTATAAAGCAGTTATTGTAGCTTAGTCACGTTTGCCTTTCCAGCGTTGATATGTCGCTAATCGAGAGGCACTCCTAAAACATTATTTACTATGCGTGGCTCTCGCAGTGGAGCCATTTCGATGTATGAAAAGTCAACATTCAAAGGAATACAAAATCACAACCGTGGAGGCCGTTTTTATATATTAAATAAATCTTAACCGGCCTAAGCAAGACTAGCATTATTATTTTTTGTATTATAATATGTGTTTTAAATAAATGAAGATGAATTCCGCATACAAACTCTTTTTTCAAGCAAATAATTTCACCATTAAGGATCTACAGCTTTGGTGTCGTTGGATAAATTTTAACATTTATAAAATCGTTTGGACTATAGAACGTTTTAAAGAAATAGAAAAGCATAAATTATTTACTGGTGGTAATAACGTCATCGTGGCCTAAAGGATATGACGCCCGGTGCATTCGTATCGAGCGATGCGATTGTGCTGGTATTCGAATCCAGACAAATACCATTTTTCTAATAGTACATACCTATCTACGATCTACGTACTTAACAAATGTTCAAGAGTAATTTCTACAGTGAAGGAATAACAACATGTAATAAAAATCATACCCGCAAACATTATAATTTGTCCGCACGGGTAGGTGCATGTTAAAATATTTGATCTACAGTATCAACACATATCGATAAAGTAATACACGCATTGAAGATAGTAATTATACAAATGAAGTTGTTTTATAAATTTATCATGTATAATATGTATATAGTTAATATAGAAATAACTCGCATATTTCAAATATAGTATTCATGTATACTTAGTCTGGCCATAAATACTGTTACAAAGGAAAACAAAAAAAAATCTATGGCAAATAACATTTATTACTTTTACAGTGTGTTTATTTAATACATAAATATAAAACAATTTAAAGTATAAAAAGCTTATTCGAAGTGGTCTCCATTGGCTGCAATACAGTCCTTTAAACGTTGAGGCCAGTTATCAATAGAAGCACGCACTCTTTCCATGGAATTTTTTTTCTCTGCCAATCGTACGGATTGTTTGAGGGACTCCAAATTATCATGGCGTTTAGAGCAAGCCGCACTCTCTAAAACTGACCATAAATCATAATCCAGCGGATTAAGATCGGGACTAGACGACGGCCAGTCTTCAGCTCTGATGAAGTCCGAAACGTTCGTTTCGTATCGATTATAATTGAACATGGTGTTGTTAAGGGGCTTCACTACCTTCTCAAGAATGGTATCTTGATACACTTGTGCCGATGTTTTGATACCTTTTTCACAAAAGTATGGCCCAGTCACTCCTTCATAGCTAATACCCCACCAAACCATCAATGAAGTCGGATAGTGCCCACGTTGCACTCTGTTAAAAAAACGCGTAAATAGCAATCTAACAAACAATTAATTTCTCCCGTAATACTGGTCATGACATTACAGCAAAGTTATAAAATGATTGTATTGTCATCATAGGTCCTTGATATCTATGCCAATTCCGATTACCTTTTTGAAGTCGGTGAAAATGACGTTTAAAGATTCCATTACATACAAACAGTGATACAAATATAAATAGACATATACCAAGCTATTAAAAAGGTGTTAATAATATCGATTTAGACATATTTTCTCAAACAAGCAAAAACTAAATAGCCAATCAAACTTCGTTATATCAATTGTTTGGTAAATCAGAAAATACATCACTTTTATGAGATTCTCAAAGGAAAATTTTCGGATCTTGTTACTCCAAAAATGAAATTAATAGGCTTATCCAGAAGCTCTGATGAAAGTAAATGAAGTGCCGGATATTTCGTTGAAGGACCGCCCGTGTCCGTAATTGCATCTCGGATAGCTACTGCTGTGACGTAATTGGTTTAAGGCTAATGGAAGTTTTTATAAGCCACAATAACCATAACCAGTTTTTTTTTTTATTGCTTACATGTGTGGACGAGCTCACAGCCCACCTGGTGTTAAGTGGTTACTGGAGCCCATAGACATCTACAACGTAAATGCGCCACACACCTTGAGATGTAAGTTCTAAGGTCTCAGTAAGCTACAACGGCTGCCCCACCTTTCAAACCGAAACGCATTACTGCTTCACGGCAGAAATAGGTGGGGCGGTGGTACCTACCCGTGTGGACTCACAAGAGGTCCTACCACCAGTAATTACGCAAATTATAATTTTGCGGGTTTGATTTTTATTACACGATGTTATTCCTTCAACGTGGAAGTCAATCGTGAACATTTGTTAAGTACGTATTTCATTAGAAAAATTGGTACCCGCCTGCGGGATTCGAACACCGGTGCATCGCTAGATACGAATTCTCTATTTAATTATCACTTACTTTTTTGTTTTAATTATGAATTTCAGTCGTAATATTTTTTTATACTTATTTAAATTCAACCGTAAGCAAAAAAAACAAAACCTCGAAAAAAACCTTGGGGCTCAGTGCCTTTTTTTTTTTTTTTTTTTTTTTTTTTATGATTGAAAGTTTACTGGTGGCCCGAAGGCCTTTCCAGTTTCACCAGGACAGGTGGGCGAGCAAAGGCTCAGCCAAGAGGGTTGGGATTTGCTAACAACTGCCCGAGCGCCTCCGAAGGAGACCTAACAACTCAAGAGCAATTGTTTCGCGAATGAATCTACTACCGGATCGGAATCGCGACCCGCTGAGAAGATCCGGCGAGAAACTCAGCGGGCTGATGCATGGGTTAGGTTGCACGTCGACCTCTTTGTCGAGTTCGACGAGTACGGTTACCGGGGTCCCTAAGCCTGCCCCTAGTATTAGAGCTGAAGGCATCTAATGCAAAGGTTATTGGATCTGATGGATCCGTAAGGACGTGTCTAGGGCGTCGACGGTGACTGGCTCCTGCATGATCAGGATTCGGAGAGTAGTCAGCGGCGGCAACGATAAGGCGATTATCATGACGCATAGCCTTATCGAAGTATCGTTCCGACGCTGACTTCATGTATTTCCGAATTGATTCGAGGCCCAGGTCGTCGTGTAGGTCAACGTTCCTCACGAACCACGGAGCGCCGACAGCTAACCTGCAAAAGCGGGATTGTAGGGATTGGAGGGTGTCTATGTGTGTGCGGGCCGCGTGAGCGAACACCACACTCGCGTAAGTCATGACGGGCCTTATGCAAGTTTTGTAAAGTGTCACCTTGTTCCGAAGGGACATTTTACTCCGCTTACAGATCATGGGGTAGAGTCTACCGAGAATAAACGCGGCACGGTCACGGACTGATTTTATATGCGGGCGGAATGTCATCGATGCATCCAGGGTAACGCCCAGGTACTTGACCTTCCTGGCCCAGGGTATGGGTTGTCTAAAGAGAGTAATCGGGGGTGTGAGATTCCTCCTCCTAATCCGGGAGGAAATCCGTGTGGAGCTTCCCCTCTGAAATAGCACCGCAGTACTTTTCGCTGGGTTGATGTCTATGCGCCATTTTCGGAACCACTGTCCTAGGGCTAGGGCTGCGCTCTGAAGCTTCTTCGCGATTAGGGACTTATTTCTACTAGAATAGTAAACAGTCGTGTCGTCGGCGAATAAAGCTAAATGGGTCGGCGGCGACCGGGGAATATCGTTGACGAATAAGCTAAATAGGAGGGGTGAGAGGACAGAGCCTTGCGGGACTCCAGCTGTGAGAGGTCGTGGGGAGGAGCGGGTTCCCTCGACTCGATATCGAAAAGAGCGGTTCGACAAGAAGTCCCGTATGATGAGCACGAGACTATCCGGCACGCCCATGTTGAATAGTTTGAAAATCAAACCATTGTGCCAGACTTTGTCGAACGCTTTTGCGACGTCGAAGAAGAGAGCTCCCGTGTATAACGGTTTTGATCGATTAAGCCCCACAAGAATGTGCTCCGTGAGGCGGTGCACCTGTTGAACGCATGAGTGATTTGTACGGAATCCGAATTGTTCATCGATGAGAATGCCCTTGGATGAGACGAAATCTCTGAGGCGCTTGTAGAGCAGACGCTCATACAGTTTGCCTAGAGACATGAGGAGGCTAATCGGGCGGTAGCTCGTCGGATGATTTTTTGGTTTACCGGGTTTATGTATGCCGATAACGTCCGCTTCTTTCCACACCGCGGGAAAGATACAGTTCGCCATAGCGGCATTGAAAATAGATGCCAACATCACGATGAGTTGGACGGGTAGAAGTTTAATAACGCGGTTAGATATACCGTCGGAACCGGGAGCCTTGCGAGGACGTAGGTCTTTGATCAAGTCTTTAACTTCCATCGGGGTGACGGGTGGTAACGCATCCGAGGGTGGCAAGGAGGCTCTGCGTTCTACCTCACTGTCTACAAATTCTACATGAACAGGGTCCACGGATTGAGTGCTGGGCGTGCACTGGGTTTGCAATGTATCGGCCAGCAGCTCTGCTTTTTCGTCATCATCAAAGGCCGCGAGTCGGCCTGAGGGGCCTACAAGGGGGGCATAGTTACTACCGTATCCGATTTGAGGGTACGAGCTAAGCGGTAGTAAGACCTTTGGGAGGGCGCGAGTCCTTCTAAGAAATCAGACCATCTGGCATCTCGGACTTCGGCGATGCGAGACTTTACGTCGCGTTGTAGGGCACGCATTCGAATACGATTTTCCGCGGTAGGATACCTGTCGTAGGCGCGTATCGAGGCGTTCTTAGCTCTAAGGAGTTCCCTAATATCGTCGGACAATTTGAAGCGGTGAAGGAAGTCCTCCGCTACAACTTGTTTCGATGACCTATCTAATGTTGAGGTGATGTGTGATGTTAAGATGTCTATGGCTTCAGCGGTATCCTGAGGAGACGGGGTAGAGTCCGGGTTAAACGGGAGCGATGGTGGATCAGATTCAGCCAGGCTGATGCCCAGCGTGTGCCAATCCACCACAGTCCTCGTGACGGGAACGGAATCGGGAGCGCGACCGAGCTTCATGACGACGGGACGGTGGTCTGAATCTAACTCTGAAACTACTTCGATCGAGTGTAAGCGCAGAGTTACGTTTTTTAATAACGCTATGTCGAGTATATCCGGGCGATGCGCGATATTTAGCGGGTAGTGAGTCGGGGTTAACGGAGCGACGATATCGAAGGCGAGATCATCGACTAACGCGTCAAGCCGCCTGCCATTCGGGGTTGTGGTGTGTGAGTTCCACCTGATGTGTTTACAATTTAGGTCGCCCGCCAGAATGACAGAGCTCCCCATACCGAGCAGCGCCTCAATATCACTGCTTAGAACGATCTTATCCGGTGGAAGATAAACGGACGCGATAACGATCGGCGCGTGTCCCGTCAGTGAGATTCGGCACACTGATGCTTCGATATTAGCGAGCGCGGGAGGATCGAGCGGGACGCAATGCAGGGCTCTTCTATAGTAAATAACGGTACCACCACCACGGGCAGAGAGCCTGTCGTTCCTGACCATGTTATAGTTCGCGATTTTAGGGTCACGGCGCGCGGGCTTAAGTAGGGTCTCCTGCACTAAGAAAATGTCAATTTGATGGTCACGCAAAAAATCACAAACCTGATCACGTTGATTTGCGAGACCGTAAGCGTTAAAAAATCCTATTGTTACGGATAAGGGTTTTATTCTACTAATGTACGCCATTGATTACCGGCGGAGTGAGGGGAGGACGTACGTATTTAACGACGCGTATACGTCAGCGTATTCTTGCACAACGGCGATGAAATGTTGTGCAGTGGAGGCGGCGCGAATGGCGTCACCCAAAGCGTTAACACGCTCAAAGTTGATCGACTGGAAAAAGTCGATCGCTAGAGCGAGATTTTCGGACGCGGTCGGAGGGCAGGTCGCGGGGGAGGGACGTATCGCGGGGGTGGGACGAGTCGCGGGGGAGAGAGTTGTAGCCGTGTTCGTGTACGGCAACGGTTTAGCCCAAGCCGAGACGCTGGGCACCGACGCCGGCACGAACGCAGGCTTAGCCTTCGGCACAGAGGGTACCGTGGCTTTGATGTCTGGGCCGGAAGCTCGGAGGCGGTTTTGACGGGCGACGCGGCGATTTATTTTTGGAGCTCGGGGGCATCCACGGTAGTTCGCGGGGTGACCTTGTGTTCGGCACAGGACACAGCTAGGCGGTTCCGTCGCGGTTTTTTGGTCGCGAGCGCAGAGGGCCGTGGCGTGATCGCCCAAACACTTAACACATCGGGGGCGCGCGTGACAGTTACGGGAAGAGTGCCCGTACAGTTGGCAGTTATGGCACTGACTAGGAGTGCCTTTTTTATGGGGGACTTCGACGGCAATACCGGAGAGCCTACAGACAGTCCGAATGTTAAAAATTTGCTTACCCTCGGGGGTAGGCTGGAGGGCGACTAAAACCATATTGTATGGCTCCCTACCGCGGCCGGTGTGCCAGTGCCTTTTACGGTATTCACATACAATATGCTGTAACAGTGATGCTAAGAAAATAGTGGAATTTAAAAATTGTCATTTAATTTTTTAATTGTGCAAGTAATCTTATACTAATTGCTAAACGAAGCATCTCGAAACTAAAGTTGGTCAAAGGAGCACGGAATGTAACGAAGAATACATGATATAATCAATAATTTTGCGCATTTGGTTTGTGTTTAGCTTACATTACTACTAGCAATGAAAATTTTACCTCAAACTTTTTACTTCAAATTCTAGTTGATATATACAATACAATATACAAAAGCGAGCGAGAATTTTCCCCTTTGAATGTGTTGGAACACTAATTTGCTGGTGGGCGAAGATAAGTGGTATGGATGTATGTACATATATTGCATGGTAGATAAAACATGCAAATCGTGTTCCGTTTAAATAATCGCACCAGCATTGGTGTAGAAGTTACTGCCGTTACACGCATTAGATAAAGCGTGATAAGAACGCCTACAAATTTACAACATACTGTATTTTGCAACCTTGACTATTTTTTTAAATGAAAACTTACATATTTTCTAAAAACTCACAGAAATTAGATTATTCAATTGTTATATAGCAGACAGAAAGCCGAAAGCCGAGAGTGTTCACATCACTTTTATAAATAAGTTTTGTAAAGATGTGTTATTATTAATTACAATTTATATAATAGCTGAAGAGCTTGCTAAATAAAAACCCGTGCTTGTATAATACTACTGTTAGAAAGATTATCTTGATTACAATTATTATTAAGTTGATTGCTCTGTACAAGTTCGCCACAAAATTTCGTATTTAGTTGATAGAAACCGAATAGAATATTAGTCCTTAGTAAGTATATTTTAAGATATTTGAACAATACTTTGGGTTTTCGTATATCGTACATTTGTATCCAATTTTCTATATCGACCTTGCTATAAAATTAACACTTTCTAAAATGATTTAATTTCGGTGTCGTTGATCGGCTTTTTTTTATTGCCCTGGTAGGCAGACGAGCACACGGCCCACCTGATGGTGAGTGGTTACCGTCGCCCATGGACTTCAGCAATGCCAGGCGCAGAGCCAAGCCGCTGCCTACCGTACCTACGTTTATGTTTTCTTTTTTTGACAGTAAAAAGTGAATTCTTTTATCTGATTAATACTAATCAGTTATATACACACTAGAGGTTTTTTTTTTGATAAATTGTGTCTTTTAGCAATTATATTTAAATACGAATTACATATTGGTATTATATTAAATTATTTGTTATTTTCTTTCAATAAAAAAAGATAAATTTATGTTTAAGTTGATTATCGATAAAGTTGATTGAAAATAAATCGTAGCTAGGTCGATTTATCGCCCCCGAAATCCCCTGTATACTAAATTTTATGAAAATCGTTGGAGCCGTTTCCGAAATTCAGATTATATATATATATATATATATATATATATACACGCTAATTTCGACGATTTAAAGAGCAATTCTTATATATATATGAGAATTGCTCGTTTTTTTCGTATTTATACTACCTATTTAGTAGTTTTTTTAATTGACATCTATGGGCAGACAAGCCCCTGGTTCATCTAGTCTTAAGCGAATATAAAGAATGTAGATACTGAAATATTAATCTGGCTGGCTATTTGAGATGAGAGGTCGAATATTCAATGGTTTTAAATTAACTGCTTCTCTACCCTTCTTCTAATAGGAACACACGATTGGTTGAACAAAACAATGAAACTGCGTCTGATACATGCTTTTCACTTTATGATTAGTAGCTAATTATTTTCGACTCTCGAAGTTTTAAATAATTTTAAATATATTTTCCTACGTTTCCCTATTTATTATGGATTTTGAATTTTACATGGCTAGACTTTATTGTACATTCAAGAGTGACAATACGAAATAAGAGTAGCTAATTTAATAAGAAATCGTGAATAATCATATATATATCGTGTTATTCTATGGCACTTAATCTATTTTAGGACTTTAACGAATTATAATTGAATTTGGTAAAGAAAATTGCTTAAAAGAGTGGAAACGTGCGATCAGTCGTGAAACTGTTTTTTAGTTAGTACGGATTTTAGAAAATAAGTTATTTTTCCTTAATAATTGTGACCTACTTACTTTCCGACCTACATATTTTTTTGCAATATATTAACTGGTTACTGTTCTACTTCTGTTCTATTTCTGTTCTGATCTAGTTACTGGATTTAGCCCGGAGTTTCAATTCCGTTAACGACGAAAATACCATAAGGGACTGATTTTTCATTCAGAAAAAAGTGCTATTCTCGAGAATAAAAAAAAAAGTCCTATCTGTACTTCTTAATAATGTGTATGCAAATTTTCACGACGATTGTTTGAGCAGTTTAAACGTGAAAGCGTAGCAAACCAACTCAATTTCGCGTTTATTTTCGTATTATTTTATAATATAGATTATATTACATTATATGTAATATAGTATTACATGAAAAAATGTATTTATTATTTGATAAATTATTTATTATGATAATATTAAAATTCTGGCAATACGAACGCTAAAACAGAACTGACAAGTCGATATATTTGGACTAAAACAACAGTACAAGATTTCAAGGACGACCCCAAAAGTACGCCGATACGATTGCTTCATACTATGCTGTACATGTGTAGTACTTACTACTCTTTGTTAAATATAGGTAACGTAATTAAATATACATTTTTTTATGAAAATTGATTGCCGTAATGGCCTAAGGATTATGTAAATTGTTAAGATTTTACAATTACGTCAGGTACACGTCGACGTGACGCACTTGAATCATATTCATCGTATGATAGTAATAAAGGTCTAAAAAGCGTAGTTTTTTCTAAAGCTTGTGAATACTTAATAAGGATATATTCTCACCTCAATCAAAAGAGAGAGCGCAAGGTCTACATCGTAGATACGCAGCGACCGGTGAGATATCGTACGAATCGAAATGTCGTAGCAGACGTAGTCGTGTAGCGGTGCATATCGCGGGATGGCGGCTACTAGTGACCGTGTGGCATGCGCGGCCGCCCACGCTCGATAACGAACCCCACCCCACTCCCCACCAGTGTTACCAGATGTATAATTCCGAATACCGCCGATGAACTTCCACATTTTAAAAATAATCTGACTTCAATCAATTAAATTATATTTATCGCAATCACAAAACAAGATTGCTACTAAGGCAACCGTTCCCGAGCTCGGACTCGAATAATATGCTAGCGACATGACAAGCATACATCCAAATCCATTTTAGTGAAATATATTTTATTATTATTTATATAGAACATAGCAGAAACAATCACATTTTTATTTCTTAATTTGAAAAGATTAAATCGCGATATATCAAACAGACATTTAGGATCCTACGTTCTAGACTCGCTAGCCCACTACACCACGACTTGAGCATACTACCTAGCCTACTACACCACGACTTGAGCATACTACTACTATGTTGTTGTTTGATTTACGTTAAAGTTCAATAACCTATTTCATAAGTCGTAAGTAGCGAAAAATAAAATAAAGTAACTATTGAATATAATCGAAAACAACATTGGTTATTGAATCCAAGCATAAAAATCCTATCGCAATAATTCTAAGCTAAAGCACCCTGTGGAGTGTGGCAGACGAACAGTTATACAGTAGGTTAACATATTTGTATTGTAATAGCTTTTGATATGTTAAAATGTCATGTAAAATACTTAGTAGCCCGAACTGTTTAACACTGCAGACTCTAAATTTTACCACTGTACGAAATTACGTAAATAGCTCAATTGGCAGTAAATTTCCGAACCTGGCAACATTGGCCTCAACGTGCGCGATCCCCCCCGCCAGTTCACCCACTTTTCCAACACAATAAAGGACGATTTAATTAATTTCGTTTCCCCACAAACTTACCCGATTCGTCCGCGTGATTAGGTGTCTAATTCTCCAAGAAAATGTATGTACAATGTAAATGTATTATATAAAGGGGAATATATAAGTAATCTGAAAAATAAATAAGACATTTTGTTAATAAAACTCTTTATTGACAAGGATTACAAAACAATAGTACTTAATGAATAATTTTAATAATGTTGAAAAAAGGTTATTTTCCGGTGTCTTCCTTCAGAGAGACCGTTCTGTTGAAAACCATCTGTAACAAATGACAAAATCATCTTAACAAATTACATAGAAATACCAGCGATAGACAGCGAGTAGGGTGTGTTCGTGGGATTGGTGATGTCAATGAGCGGCGGTAACCACTTACCGTCATGTGGGCCGTATACGCGTTTCCCTAGAACAGCAATGAAAAAGCCTATGGTGGGACACAACGACAGTAATTAATTTCCAGCATATATTTTGTTTATATCTCGACTGTTAATAAATGATAATTATTAAATACACATTAATGTTTCAGAAAACTTCAGATGTATAGCATAATAAATAATATTTTTCAATTATCTTAATTTAATCATTTCCTCTCAACTATTCTTAATTTAATCATTTCCTCTCAACTATTCTTATTTTAATGATTATATTAATGATACACAAAGAAGCGTTCTGTCAGTTAGTTTCATTAATTGCCTAATATTTTTGATCTCATTCTTCAATGAATTTCTGCCGTGAAGCAGTAATGCGTTTCGATTTGAAGGGTGGGGCAGCCGCTGTAACTATACTGAGACCTTAGAACTTATATCTCAACGTGAGTGGCGCATTACGTTGTAGATGTCTATGGGCTCCAGTAACCACTCAACACCAGGTGGGCTGTGAGCTCGTCCACCCATCTAAGCAATTAAAAAAAAATGTGAAAATAGAATCGTGGCCTAAAAGATAAAACGTCGTACTTGTACCGAAAGACGCGACGATGCCAGTGTTTAAATCCAGCAAACAGATACTATGTATTTTTTTCTCAAGAAATGTGTACTTAATATATGTGTTCACAAACGATATATATGATGAAGGGATGACATCGTGTAACAAAAACCAAAATCATAAATTAAATTCTATTTTAATTTTTAATTTACATATTTACTGATAGTTGATAGGGGAGCATTATAAGCTCGCATGAATAAGTAGCATCGTATATCTGTCGCGAAACACTGGTGTGTTCCCAGTCTTTTTTTTTTAATTGCTTAGATAGGTGGACGAGCTCACAGCCCACCTGGTGTTAAGCGGTTACTGGAGCCCATAGACATCTACGACGTAAATGCGCCACCCACCTTGAGACACAAGTTCTAAGGTCTCAGAATAGTTACAACGGCTGCCCCGCCCTTCAAACCGAAAAGCATTACTGCTTCACGGCAGAAATAGGCGGGGCGGTGGCACCTACCCGTGCGGACTCACGTGAGGGCTTACCATCAGTTAAAGGGTTGGACAGCATATACAGTTAAGACTGCGACCTCATGTCTCAAACTGTATAGCGACATTCACATAGCGAAATCTATGGACTCGGAAACCACTTAAAACATGGAGGGCTGTGAGTTCGTATAAAAAAATTTAGTACATACGTGTGTTTGACTCGAGTCTGGGTCCACGGAGAAAAATCCTATCCTCTCGAACTGGAACTTGTCGTAGACTTTGGCACCCTTGATCGAAGAGTCGGCGTAAGCTTCCATTACCTTCAGGGTGTCGTCACGACAGTCGGAAAGGAAGCCACCTGGAACCTCGTTCGGATCCTCTGGGTTCTTGTGTTTAAATCTGTTCAAAACATTCCTCAGTTTCAACACGAACATAAAATCCTTATTTAGACGTAGAATGTAAAAAAACAAAATCAAAATGTCAATTACTTTTTGATTTTAATGTCGAAAGAAAAACAGTCCCACAAAAAAGCACTTAACTAAAAATAGTCTAAAACGTTAACATTTCTTTTCATTAACATATCGCGTTCCATTTTGTATTCATTTCACGTTCAGTCTGCCTCCATTATAGTTAAGTGAACAGGTGATCAAAATCCTTGACGAAATTTTCACGAAAACTTCAATAATATGTTTATACTTGTCGTCGTGAAGTTACCATAATATCTAAAGACACGTTTACAGGCAGCTAATTACATTATCTGTGATAATTAAAGATACTTGTAAATGAATACAGCAATACATTTTTTTTTATGATTGAGGTGGCCCGGAGGCCTTTCCTGTTTCACCAGGACGGGTGGGCGAGCAAAAGCTCAGCCAAGAGGGGTGGGATTTGCTAACAGCTGCCCGAGCGCCTCCGAAGGAGACCTAACAGCTCAAGAGCAGCTGCTTCGCGAATGAATCTACTACCGGATCGGAATCGCGACCCGCTGAGAAGATCCGGCGAGAAACTCAGCGAACTGATTCATGGGTTAGGTTGCACGTCGAGCTCTTTGTCGAGTTCGACGAGTACGGTTACCGGGGTCCCTAAGCCTGCTTCTAGTGTTAGAGCTGAAGGCGTCTAATGCAAAGGTTATTGAATCTGATGGATCCGTAAGGACGTGACACGAGTAAGAAAATTTACATAAAACCAGTTTTGTGTGAAGCAAAAACTTACAGTGGTTCGTACAGCCTGACCTCGATTGATATTGGTTCGGAGACCCAATGAATAAATGCTTTAGGTTTCTCTGACGAATCCGTCGATTCGGCCGTGCATTCCAGCTCCAATACTTTACCGCTCGTATCTTTTATGACTTTAGATACCTGTTATAAAAACGAATTGCATCAAAATACCACACGGATTCCGTATACAAATTGACATAACTCTTCTGATTTAGTTTTACTATAACTCACACGGAGCGAAATAGTAACAGCCTGTATATAAGGGTCAGTAAATATACAGCGTGGTTCTTTGTTAGATGTATTCTTTAAACGTTGCGTACCTTAATTACGTAGCCGGCGTGCCTCAAACCGACCGACTGTGTGGGTGTCAATCGGCGGTAACCCTTCTCCATTTCTTCCTTGAAGTCTGTCGCTTCAATATAAATAACCTTATCGAATGTAACTGAGTGCGAGCCTCTTTCTGGTTCACTGGGAAAATCGGGTACTTGTATCGATATAGGCTGTTCGCTTGGGAAATTCACTATTCTTATCTTTAATGGTTCCAGTACTACCATAGCTCTGTGGGAAAGATTTTTTTTAGGTTATGATTATTATATATCGACGCTTGAAAGGTAAACGTGACTAAGCGACAATGCGTGAACTTTACAGTAGACTAATTTGAAGTTGAAATACCTGGAAAAAAAAAAAATTAAACGAATCTAGCTGTAGTAGAATCTAGCTAGTAGCTGTAGGATTGAAATGATTTTAATAGACCTAGAAATATATTTTTTTGCGCATCGAATATGGTTATTGCCTATCATTTATGTACAAAGCAGTTATTGTCGCTTAGTCACGATTGCCTTTCAAGCATCGATATGTACATAATAATTAACAAAAAAGAATAGCATTTGTAGATTAGTGATTTTGTACAATTGAAACAAATATAATAATTTTAAAATTTTGAATACCAATTGAATTGGTTCTTTTTTTATAAAGTTTTTTTATACCATATATTTATTAGTTAGGTAATGTATTTTTATATGGTATTTTTGTGATCTGATCAATTGGATATCAACAGACGCTATTTGGACACACATTATTTATAGTACCAATCGGCGGACTTCAATCAATGGTTAATAGTCGAAACAATCTCGATATCATTAAAGTTTAATGTCAGGCAATCGTTTACTTTACGAGTTACAGCTTTAAAAGTTATTACCTTCTACTTTCAGGTTGGTCGGTTAAGAAATAAAACAAAGAGCACAAGCAGTGCTTACCTTTTTCCATTACAAATAAAACATACTAATTGATTACAGTACATTTCGTTTCACAATTCTCAAATTACTGAAACTATTTACTCACAACTTACTCAATTAATTACAGCTTTAATCTAGTAGAGAGTAGATGAACGAAATCATATTATTATCGTGTTTCGAGAAAACAGGTTTATCGGAAAGTGCGGGAATGTTCTATTCCGTTCCTAAGAGTGGGTTGCGTATAAATACATATTATTATACATAAATGACCAAAACTGAAAACCATGGTCTGACTTTCGACTACGATGCTATCAAATTACGAAGTAAAATTAAAACGCGAGTCACTATAGTGTTGAATATTGGGCTACTACGAATAGTAGAATAATTAGGTCGGTCGGTCCTAGGTAGGTAGGTCGGTGAGAATTCTTAGTATATTTCTATAAAAAACAGTGCATTTGTTTTTATTTTATTTAGAAACCCAGTGATTTGAGCGTTAAAATCATTAGTAGCTCGGTGAAAATTCTTAGTACAGTACCCGGCGATAAATATTGCACATCGACCGTAGGAAATACGACGGTTATTTTTTGCTTCGTAGAGCGTTATATCTGTCGTACATTACCTAATTGACATTTAGTCTCCATAGATACCAAATCGTTACTGTTTCGTCGCACACAGGTAACACTCGACAGCAAAAACAAATTAGACGGCTTTCTAAATATCGATATGCAATATTTATTGCCTGGTACTGTAGATTTATATAGAAAGCAGTGCATTTGTTTTTATTTTATACTAGCTGACCTGGCAGACTTTGTAATACCACAATTGATAAATAAAAGACCTAAACTTTTGTATAAAATAAACTTAAAACAAACAAAAGGAATCCGTCCGACGGGGGACACATCAAAGGGAAAACAAATTTGTTATTTTTATTTAATTCCGTGAATTTTCATATTTATCTACCTTTTAAACATTCTCTGGACTTCCACAAATAATTCAAGTCCAAAATTAGCCAAATCGGTCGAGTCGTTCTGGAGTTTTAGCGAGACTAACGAACAGCAATTCATTTTTATATATCGACGCTTGAAAGGCAAACGTGATTAAGCGACAATAACTGCTTTATACATAAATGATAGGCAATAACTATATTCGTTCGTAATCGTTGCGCAAAAAAAAAAATCTAGGTCTATTAAAATTATTTCAATCCTACAGCTAGATTCATTAAAATATTTTTTTTTCCAGGTATTTCAACTTTAAATTAGTCTACTGTAAAGTTCACGCATTGTCGCTTAGTCACGTTTGCCTTTCAAGCGTCGATATATAGATAGAAGCTCAGTGAGACGAGGGTTGTCTCTGACCTGGGCGCGGTGATGTTGAGGTGGTCGCGCACAGCGGCGTGCAGCAACGCGGGGTCCACGGCGCCGAGCGCGCCCGTCACGCCCAGCGCCGCGCAGAACGCGTTCACCGCCGCCGCCGGCACGCCGCCGCGCCGCAACGCGCTCAGCGTGTACAGGCGCGGGTCGTCCCAGTCTAACAACAACACACGCCATTTGTTACTTGTTTTTTTAAATTTTTTGTTGCTTTGATGAGTGGACGAGCTCACAGCCCACCTGGTGTTAAGTGGTTACTGGAGCCCATAGACATCCACAACGTAAATGCGCCACCCACCTTGAGATATAAGTTCTAAGGTCTCAAGTATAGTCACAACGACTGCCCCACCCTTCAAACCGAAACGCATTACTGCTTCACGGCAGAAAAAGGCAGGGTGGTGGTACCCACCCGCGCGGACTCACAAGAGGTCCTACCACCAGTAAAAAACTGTTAAACGTCAGCGTAGTCTTTCCTACCTATTCTAGTAACCTTGAGGGGTTATCGCCTCGACGAGCCGTCAGTCGGGGGTCCTAGGGGTGGCGCCAAGTCTGGTTGTAGCGTTGACCGCGGGAATACCCCTACTCTGATCGGGTTCTGACCCCGGACAGAGATCGGACGTCGGGTATAAGAGTGCAGGGTAGGGATTATTCTAGATTCACCGAACTAGTCCACACGCCATTTAATGCTCCCTACTCAAATAACAAATAACTGACAATTCACATCGCACAGTTTAATCATAATTAAAACGAATCACTAAACTAACCACTACTGGTGATAGGATGTCTTGTGAGTCCGCACGGTACCACCACCCTGCCTATTTCTGCCGTGAAGCAGTAATGCATTTCGGTTTGAAGGGTGGAGCAGCCGTTGTAACTATACTGAGACCTTAGAACTCATATGTCAAGGTGGGTGGCGGCCTTTACATCGTAGATGTCTATGGGCTCCGGTAACCACTCAACACCGGGTGGGCTGTGAGCTCGTCCACCCATCTACGCATTAAAAAATAAATAAACAAAAAGTCTTTCGCGACCATTAAACCTTAGTGTATTCGAAACGTCACAACTAATATATTGAGAATAAAAGTAAATGTAGTTTTAATTGCCGACGACCCGCGAAACCCGAAGAAAAAACGATAGTTTCATAATATTCGTCGGTCTGAGTATCACATATAGATTTGAATAAATCTATTGAAAACTAAAAGTAGAACAAATTTGATAATTCATTATATTTTAGTTAACCGATTATCTGATAATTAGGTACCCTCCATACACAGAGTTCAGTGAGGGGAAAAACGACTAAGGGCGTCTAACCATTTACAAGTAATATGTTTATTACATAAGGAAAAGGGTCGTTCGAAACACAACTTAAAAATATTGGGTGTAATCAATATCCACGTACAACTGTGTAGATATACAAAAGAACAATCTTTTATACCTATAATATTTTTTTAGTTGAAAAAGAAAACATTATTGTATCAAAGAAATTACAAATTAAATTTACCATTAACAATACCCTCTTCTATGAGTTTCGCTATTTTTCTTTTGGAAACGACAGTGTAATTCACATTTAGTCTGCCATATTCCCATTGTACTGGACAGTAAATACCAAGCGCATTGCACAACCAGTAGTATGAAGATCTGTTAAAATAAAGTTCATATAAAATATAATATGATCTGTTATATGATATGAACAAGTATCTATATAATAAGTGAAAAATTATATTTTGAGTACCTTCGTGATTGAAATTCCTTAGTACAAAGAGAGTGCGTGATATGTTCTATGCTGTCACATAGGCAGTGGGTATAATCATATGTAGGGTAGATGCACCATTTATTTCCAGTGCGATGGTGTGGTTTAAATCTTATTCTGTAAGCTACAGGATCCTGCTTCCCTTCTTCTAGTGTGATTTTCATTCTTAAAGTTGCATCCCCTTCATCAATTTTACCATTTTTCATGTCCTTCAAAAAACAAATAGAATTAAAAATATACATAAGTGAGGTTTTATTACACAAAGGTGGTGAAATGAAAATTTTACAGTATGATATATTATACCATTTCAGACATAATTGCATTTATTGTTATATCAATAGTTTTGAATCTTCTCACAATTAACACACCTCAAACAACTGCAAACTTTCTTCAACTGGCCTGTTTCTCCACGGTGACGGAGGTGGATTGAATCCTTTTATATCTTCAGACTTCTGATGGCACACATAGGCCAAGTCATTTTTTATCAACTGAATGGCCCATTCATAAAGCTGATCAAAATAATCAGATGAATGTGTAATTTTGTATGGCTTATAACCTAAAAATATTATATTATTGTAACTCCAATAATAAAAAAATCTTTTACTTGTTTACTGTGAACTTACTTACCCAGCCATTCCACCATGTCTTTGATACCAATAAAAAACTTCTCCTCCTCTTTTTCAGGATTTGTATCATCATATCTTAAAAAACATACACCGTCATGAGCTGCAGCATATCCAAAGTTTATATTAATTGCCTTAGCATGTCCAATGTGTAAAATTCCATTAGGTTCAGGGGGAAATCTTGTTCTAACTTTTCCTCCAGTTATCTTTAGATGTTCTTCAAGCAATCGTTTTGTATCGGATGTGACCACATAGCCATCGCTCTTATAATTCTCCCCTGGTGCATGAAAGGGGAGCTTCTTCATTAGTTCTGATATACTGGTTGCTCCTCCAATATCGTCTGAAGATTCAACATTTGCTTGTTTTGGAACTGAAATTACAAATATGAAAAATTGAATTGTTGGCAAATACTTACCCCAAAAACAAACACTCTTTTCAAAATGTGAAATCAAATTCAAATTAACAACAAAATTATTGACTTAATTTGTTAATATTTTTTAAGCACTGATCTTATTTCATAATCAATAAGTAAATAGCGATATATGGCAGTGGGAATAAAACATCAACAAGGGGAGTCAGATGGCACTGTATGATCACATTATAGGCTAAAGGAGTAAGTAACATGATGTGAATGCTACCTCTTAATTGAACATGGTGTCAAAGTTCTATTGAAATAAAATGACAGATGTCTACTTTTCTAAATTTCTTACTTAGTTTCTCAGAATTTATTACTGGGTAAAAAAGCAGGTAGTGACTTAGCTGCGCCCCTATCATTGCTGATGTCCATGAGAGATGGTAACCAACCATTCAACATTGAACATTGAGGAACAGTGAGCCATGTGCCTACAACAGCAATCAAAATGGATGTTATCATTATAAAGATAAATAGTTCCTATTCTATCCGATTGGCTTAAATACAAAAGATCACCTTTTGTTTCTTCCTTTTTTGATTTTTTTGTTGTATCACCAGCCTTTGCTTCTTTCTTTGCTTTAGGAACTGGAGCCAGATCAGCCTCAGTCTTAGGTCCCAATAAATCGAAGATCTACAAATAATTATAAATTTAAAACTACTAAATGAATTTCAGGAAGAACCTAATATTACAATTCTATTGATAAGACAAATATTTTAGGAATCGATGGATTCACTGTGTGTGTGTGTACTAAATCCGTTGTGTTGCTGAGAAAGGAAATGCAATTCTGCTGTAGGTTTAACAGGCCCCTGTCAATGCGCATTACATTCAACTCCATTGTCTGCATTCCTCTCTTTGCCTAGCCAAATTTTATAAAAACCTATTAAAGTATACCCTATTATACCATGCCTTTATAGCCTATTAAACCTATTATACCATGTATCTATAATATTTAGAAATACATATCTATATGAATACATTTTGCTAGTCTGTAGTTAAAAAGTTTTGTTCCATATTAGTTTTAAGTTCATAATATGTCCAGTAATCATTTTTCTAAAATTCTATTATACAGCCAAAATACCTTTTAAAATATAGAAAATTAATTCTATAAATCCATAATCTATTATTTTTTCGCTTTGCTTATTCTAGTACATCTAAATATGGGAATGTATTTTTGTAATGAATTTAATATTATAATGAACCAATTTCAAAATAGGTCTCATACCTGTACATCCACTTCACTTTTTATAGCTTTACCATCTGCCCAAGTTAGATCAGCCCTGACAGCCTGCATGATTATACCAGAGTTGAACCTGTATCTCTTTTCTAATAGTTCCTGCTTGTATTTTACCATATGTTTTTCTACTGCTTGCTCTACTTGTTCGGGTGTTACAATAACACCAACACCACAGGCTTTTTCAAATTCCTCAATATTTACATTAGCTTCATTAATATTGCCAAGAAGGTAGTCCAATGCTGCGTCTACTCGCAACGTTGAATCCAGTTTTCCTGATGCAATATATTGGCAAATAAAGTTTAACTTCATCATAGTTTGAGGTTTGATTTTGGTAGCTAGATGGTAAATCAAAATGCCTGCACCAAGTGGAAGCGACTGCAATTGGACCTAGAAGATAGGAAAATTCTCTTAATGTACCTTTATGAATAATATTTTTGTTACTATTAATTATATTCTTCAGATTACTGGGATTCCTAACCTCATCTAACGCCGCAAGCAATACTTTGGTAACATTCGCATTTTTCAGTGTTTCCTTGGCTTTTTGCTCGTTTAAACCAAGGAGTTTAAATCGTTCAACTATTTCTTCAGGTGTCATAATTATTCCTATTTTTATTGGGTTTTATTTTAATTTATAAATAACTATATTTGCGAATTGCGATAGGTAACCATATGTTCGAAAACCACATCAACAACTGCCAAAAGTGCCAAATTGCCAAACGTCTACGTCAGTGTGACGTCTGACGGTGTAAGAACTATAAACATTGCCAATGTTATATTTTCAGCGAACATAAGTTTTTATCTCATAGGTGCTCAAGAATATTCTTTTACAAAAAATTTGCATAAAATGGTAGATATAATATTCATAATTAATAGTACAGTAATTACCAAAAAAAATTAAAACCATCCAATGTAACTAGACGCGATATTTGTACCTGGGGTGTATGCGATTAAGTTATCTCTCTGTTCGGGTGGAGCATTTTAATTTATTTCTGTAAACGTCAACTTTCTATTGCATTACTTTTTACTTATTAAACTTTTATTATGATTTTTATTGCATTATTGAGCTGAATTATTTACGACCTACCTGGCGTTTTGGTAGTTATATTGACATCGCAAATTCTCACCTCGAGACATGAAGTCAGAATTCCAATGGTATTGAAATATGACCGGAAAAATTCAGACTGGACTTCGTACCGAACCGGAATGTATTCTTTATTCTTTATTTTTATTTTTTGTACACACTATTAATAAAATACAGTAATTGGGATAATATATAAAAAATGGCGAGCTTAACTCAACAATTGAGTTATCTACCAGCTAACCGTTCTCAAAGAAGGAAAGCTTTACATTAGTGGGTAGATGAGTACAATCTAATTAGCAATAAAAATAACAAAAATAAACACTAATACATAATATCAAACTATATACATACACAATTACACACATAAATAACATAAACATATACATACACGTACATATATAATGAAATACATAAAATAAATACATATAAGTAATACTAAATTGATAGATAGTGCTCCTTTAATGCCTTCCTGAATACTTCAAGTGAGGGACTTGCACGGATTGAGTGTGGAACTGAGTTCCACAGACGCACAGAGTGCACAGTGAACGAACCACCGTAGCGGCTGGAAGAGTGAGGGGGAAAATTAAGGAGAAGGGATCTACTTGTACGACAGGGTACACCACGGGGCATCTGGTACCCGAAGCGCTCACGGAGGTACTGGGGAACAGCTGGGTTATTGAGGATGTTGAACAGCATACATAAAAAATGTACATCACGGTATGGTATAATGTATGGTAGTAGCTCATTATTTAAATTTAGCCGCTCATACAGATGCTTATTTACACTTGGCTAAATTTAGTCAACTGAATTCAGAAGCAAATTTAGAAGCTTCTGATTACACTGTTTTAAGCTCAGTTGCTGAATCAATTGTCAGTTTAAGCGCGACGAATTTGGACGTGTCGTGTGTGTACGAGGATGGCCCCAGTATTGTCTAGACAACAAAAAATTGGTCTTGGCGTAGCCGTCGCTGTCGGCTTAATTGAAAAAAAAGAATATGGGTGAAGAAATATTTATTGCTCCGCGGAAAGATAGCAAATATGAACATTATAAGTGATTTAGAACCAGCAGACTTAGAAATAATCTATAAATTGATTTTCAAAAGCAGGATACTATCCTACGATATTCTATTATATATCTATTATATAACTATTACATATCTAATCCTACGATAGTATAAGTCCAAAATAAAGATTGGTTGTAACATTAAGATTTCTTGAAACAGGAAATTCGTATCAAGATTTAAAATTTATTTCTTCAATATCCCAATCCCTGATGACAAAAATTACGCTGAAACATGTCGGGCTATTTATAAAATTAAATGTCTGGCACATTAAATAAAGGTGACAGAAATAAGTACTTTTTATTCGGAAGTAAAAAACAAACTAAAACGTCCTTACGCACGGAGAGCTATGGGATGACTGAAACCATTAAGTAACTAAATGCGATTACACCTTCCTAAATGCGTTTCTAATTAGCCTTCTAAATGATTTAGTCAGTCAGAAACCATCCTTGCTACTGAATTCAGTAGACTAACTTACTTAAGGCTATTACACTTCACTGAATTCAGTAACGACTGAATACAGTCGATTAAATTCATCCAGGTGTAATAAGCCTCTCAGCAATACCTCATGCCCGTATCTTTAGACGTTTCGTAAAATAGTCCTCCACTCTTAACTCATCCGATGATGCTCGAGAATTCCCTCCAAACTTACTCGAGTTTGGTATTTTTAGTCGACCATTACAATATTCCTCAACAGTCCTCGAGTGAGGTAATAATGATGAAAATTTGATCAAGCTAGCATCAAACCCATAGAGTTCTGTAGTCTATGGTCATTGTTTAATGTCAAAGTCAAGCTGCCGCTGTCTGTTTGACACTAGATGAACTTGTTTGATGTTTTGATTGCTGAGTTATTCGTAAATATGTGTGCGTGCGGTAAATCTGAAAGTGTATTATTTATTTTCTAACCTATTATTATTTTAGATTTCGGATCCGGCTTTGTATTTTTATTCGCCGCTTTTGTGTGATTTTGGTTGCATCGTGTTGTTGAAGTGCTTTTCCACAACCATCAGTTTATTATTATATAAATAAAACTTATAATCGCATTGACTTTATTTATCAGGTAGTAAGCAAAATATGACTCTTATGTAGGTAAATAAAATAAAGAGTTTCAAATGTCTAACCTCGAACTATTTACTTTATTAATAAATATTATCAAACTTAAATTATCAAAATATGCGCGAATCATGCACAGATCCAGGCCATTGCACAACAATATCATATATTTCCATTTGCGGTCCACATACTATTTGGACATCGATAGAAAACCAGCCTTGAGGAACGTTCAAGGTACGTCGCGACGTACCTTAACTTGACAGTTCGGTCACTTCACTCCGGTTAGGAAATTTTTCCAAGGACGTTTGAGTGGAGTTTATTTTTACGACTAATCATACCAAAACGCGTGTTGGAGGTTGAGTCGAGTCGAGTTAAGCTCGTGTAAACGACTAAAGATACGGGTGTCAGACACCGCCAAGCTATTGCGTAGTACTTTCGAGGCAATCCTCCAAGTCGTAGGCTATATCCCCTACGCAATTAACCAGATTTTACTTCAGTACCCATGACATGCTAATTTAAAATATTTTCTTTTTATAATCTAACGTCATCATCTTGGTAAATCTAATATAATAAATAGATGAACCTTCAACTTAACGATCTACTTAACTAATGGAACCAAACCCATTACCAACGCCATAAAAATCATTCAAAATGGGTGTGTTGAACTATATTGTCGTTTGGTATTCGAAACCGTAAAATCAGAATGGGTCGTTTAAATAATAGAAGAGAGTAATACCAAATATGTGACGTGTCACAATAGTAAGATAATTAAATCAATAATTTTCGTGAAAATATTTACATTGTAGGTACGTATAATATAATTTTTAGGTATTTAATAATATAATAATTAATAAGTTGATACAGATGTTTGGTATTTCAGAAAAGCTATAAAAAGTGGAAAAAAAACATAGTGCAGCAGTGAACGTCTGTGGGCTGATAGAATAGAATATAACCTAGTGCTAACAATTAATGTCTTTATTTCCAAATTAATGTTGCAGAGATGGTTTGTTGAATCTTCCCAGTAAATATAATCTGATAGATACTTATGTTGGTATTGTTGGGAATGACTCGCTACTTTTCTTCACCACACAATTTACAATTCTGTGTATACAATAAAATATAAAAGTAAGAAATCTAACAGAACGCTCTACGGAAACAAAGTTCCTTTAGATCGGATCATAAGTTTGTTCGCGATACTGTCAAGAAATTCTCATAAAAAACTACCTGCTTTTAGGATTGTGCACCAAGCCATTTAGCTAAAGTATCTTTGTAGGTTCATATATCGTTGTACTGTGTATAGGTTGAGAATGAGATATATTAAGCTGTAAATAAATGGAGACTGTACTGCTTTGAGTAAACTTAGTACGAACTTGAAGAGGACTACCCACAATATCCCTCCTTCCGTTTCGCATTCGATCCTAAAACGACATTAGGTTGTGATTAAGTAAAATTAGATTTAAGATATTTTGTTTTCTAGCTTATACTTAGTATCTTAGTGGCTTTATTTGCGTTCATACAAAAACAATACGATATTGAATACATAACCTTAATGAGGTATCCTTGCGCTCGTTCCAGACCCATAAACCGATTCCTATCAGCTCTACCCCAAACGAGTATACAGTATGTTATCGCAGTTTGAGCCTCAACTACATAGATTTTGTTTAAAATGTGATAACTCATAAGATATCTCAACCATATAAAAATCTAATTGATAATTATTAACTCTTAATACATATGCCAGCTTAGGCGCTAATCAGCTGGATAAATTAGGTAAATTAGCAATCCGAACACAAGTACCACTATATGTTTTGATTATAAAGTTGCTATTTGGTTGTAAAATAACGTAAGGTGCGAAAAATATTTTACAAATATGAAGCTTTGATAGATTTAAATTTAACCAATCATACGCCTTAGCTAGTCCCTTCACTATCAGTATCAGCCATCAATGTAAGTTAAAAAAGCATATAGAATATAATATATTTATCTACATATTATTATGTAGATATGATGATTTACATCCAATTATTCCTTTATGATCTGCTTCCTGACGGCTCATTGATTCGAAAATCTACAGTGTGCAACGAAGTGACAGTTTCCAAACAAATTATTATGATTATGGGTTACCATTATAATTAAGGAAGTTAAGAGTACGTTGTTCGTGTTTGTTTCCTATGAAATACAGGCATAATCAAAACCAAATGAAGCTTATGTTTAAACATATACCTACAAAGCAATAAAAAATTATCGTCAATCGTTGTTTAAAATCAATGGCATGAGTATAGTCATGACCTTTCACACACAAATGTTATCTGATAATAGCCAGAAGGTCCTTCTGAGGTAACAAATAACATAATGGTCATCTAGCGAAATCATTACCGCCACAAGATCGAATGACATCAAGCCGTAGTTACAGATCAGTAACATAATCCCGTTACCGCGATCCCAACCCTCACAAATCGGCGTAGAAGTTCTTAACTCTAACTTTATAAGTGTTTTGTAGCAAAGAGATTCTTCCCTAATTAAACCAGTCGAAAATGTTTGGTATTAGAAGCCACCTTCTTTACTGGTGGTAGGACATGTTTTGAGTCCGCACGGCTAGGTACCACCACACTTTTTTTCTTTTTTTTTTCGGACATTGGGCCGAACCCGCGGGGTATGTGGGACTTGACGGTCAGCAGATGCTGAGAGCAGATCACGGGTCCAAGAATGTTTAAGGGCCCTACCTACCAAACGACTGCCCTATCACTCTCTCATCCGAGGTCCGATCTCCACCTGGGGTCAGAATCCAGTCAGAGTAGGGGGGATTCCCGCGGTCAGCACTACACAACACTACTACCAGACTCGCGGCGCCACCCCCCGGACGCCCGACCGACGGGTCGTCGAGGCGATAGTCGACCTTCCTGTATCGGCTGTTTCGATACGGCAGCCCGACGGGCCGCCCCAGGCGGTGGCGCTGGTGTTGCGGAATACCCCACTGGACCAGAACCAGCCTGCCAGGTCGGAACGTGATACACCGACAACCGGTTGCTCCCATACAATGGCTCCGTGGAACTGCTGCCAGGTACCACCACCCTGACTATTTCTGCCGTAAAGCAGTAATGCGTTTCGGTTTGAAGGCTGGTGAAGCCGTTGTACTGTAAAGACAGAGACCTTAGAACTATTATTTCAAGCTAGGTGGCGGCATTTACGTTGTCGATGTTTATGGGCTCAGGTAACCACTAAACATCAGTTGGGCCCTGAGCTGGTTCACCCACCGAAGCAATAAATAAAATAAAATGTACTCGTCCTATTATAAATAGGCGGGGTGGCAACGTTAGCATATATTGAATTCTTTTTGTAGATTGATTTAACTGCTTACGAAGAATACCTGACATTATTCCTTTTTGGAAATAACCTAGAAAGAGAACCGGGGAACTTTGTTTTTTTCTTAATCGTTTCTCTTTTCAAAGTTAACAGAATTCGGCTTGTTGTAGCTTCAACGTCTCACGCGAAGTTATTTGTGGCCTAAAATAAACGACAACGTCACCACGGATTATATACAACGATTAACACGTATGACGTCATACGTTGTGATAAATGCTAAAAATTGTTAAAATAATTACATTTGATTTATTTCAATACAAATAAACAATGTTTTAGTGATTTAGTGATAGTGATTGGATGATCGTTTTAGTTGTTATATTGGCAGACGTTAAGCATTCCCCAGGTCTTATGTGGTTAGATCAGAACATAAACCTCACCACCCAAATTGAGACATGGCATTGAAGTCACAATTGTTTTGTATAAAGATTGTTTCTGATACTAAATTTTCTTCCGTCTTAGGAATAGGCAATACGATGACAGCTGAAATTCATCATAGTACCTACATCCTAACACCAAAAGACCACTAGTATTGAACAATATTATATATATTTATTAATTAACTTCCACGGTGAAGGAATAACACCATGTAATAAAAATCAAACCCGCAAAATTATAATTTGCGTAATTACTGGTGGTAGGACCTCTTGTGAGTCCGCACGGGTATATACCACCGCCCCGCCTATTTCTGCAGTGAAGCAGTAATGCGTTTCGGTTTGAAGGGTGGGGCAGAAGTTGTAACTATACTGAGACCTTAGAACTTATATCTCAAGGTGTGTGGCGTATTTACGTTGTAGATGTCTATGGGTTCCAGTAACCACGTAAACCAGGTGGGCTGTGAGCTCGTCCACACATCTAGGCAATAAAAAAATTAAATATATATATATATATATAAATGTGTATGTTTTCAATAATATGATCACAAATGTAAATAATATTGTCTGTAATTTACAAGCGCATGTACAATATTATATAGTTCAATGAAAACATACAATAAGCGCGTCCTTCCTTCTATAATAATCGCTATGAGATTTTTCGCATATGTTGCCGTTATTACAATTTTTCCTTTCATATTGATAACATCGAGTGCCTTTGATACGACGAACCACAAATTGATTCGAAAATATTTGATTTTCGTTTTATTTAAACTCAGAGACACGTAATATACCTACATGTAATTTGCTCAATAAAATAAACATAAGAAAGTATTAGTTTGTTTTTTGTTCATATTTGTATATGTTTTTTATTTATTTAAAAATTTGTATATTCAATTTTTAATGTTGTGAATTCATTTAAATGTAATACCTACATGTAATTTCGAAATTCTAAGCACGGTACTGCTTTTTGAGCAGATAAAACGAATGTAAATTGTAATGGACCAATGGCATACTATATGTGTTAGTATTGTTATTATTATTTTTTAAGATTCAAAGGTTTCCTATAAAATATATAGGAGTACCTTACTACCTACTTCATTAAGCCCTTTTAAACAATTGCTGAAGCTAAGGAGCATAATAAAACCACCGCCTACCTTAAAACGAATTCTGAAATTGTCATATTATTGTAATGTAATGCGGTCCTAGAAGACAAAGGAGGAAACACACAAAAGTTTGGCGGTAAAAATAGATGTAGGTAGAAATTCCCATGTGGGTTTTCGATACGTCCTACAGCCTCGACGATAGGTAGCAATGTGGCTATGCTAGTGACGGTAACCACGTGGGACGTATGCTCACCCGCTTATAAAGGCAATAAAAAATAAATAAATAAACCATAAATTTTTTGGGGAGATCTCAGAACAAAATTGAGAGAAAAGAGGTCAGGAATTTGCTAATGCTGTTGATCAGTTAGGGAATATTGGCACAGCAACTAGAGGTGATTGTCTTTACAGCTCTTTAACTAATAGCCTAATATTTTTTAAACATATGCTATAATAGAATTATGACCTCAAGTTATGAGACGAATACTTTGATTAAAAATGTATTCCGTACATCGACAAATTACTATAATATATCACTACCATATATACCATAGATCATTTTATCTCATTTACATTTGACTGCAAATGAAGCTTACCTCGTTAGCCTTTCCGCAGCGCTACACATCTTTAACTACGTTGAAAAAGGTCCCGCCAGTGACAGAAAGCGATTTATCTGGTGCCCCTTAAATTAAAATTTGAGCAATACTTTAGTCTCATTTTGCTACAAGTATATTTGCAACTTTCGCGACGTTATCATGGGGGAACCGATCCGGATTAAATCTTTTACACTTTAATTTGGTGCTGATTATTGCAGGCGTCATCCATCAGAATCTAAGCACAAACTCGATTCTCAATAAGTTAAGTAAAATTTGTATGCAGTTGAAACAGCGCCCCTAATGACAAACATAAGCATACGTTCCAACTGCGTAAAAAATTGAGTTAACTTTAACGCTATCGAGAGCGTTAGAAAACTCGCACTAAGCTCACTGATCATAAGCAACCCAGCTCTGGAATAGTATTGATGGTTTAAATCGCTATCCACTATTCTTGCTCTACATGCAAAAATACATTGAATTACACATATAAAAATCATATTATTCTGAAACGGATTTGTTTTGTGTACGTCTGTATATGATGTTAAGCCGTTTATTGAAGAAAGGGAGGAAGCAATCGCAGTAATAACATCGTTCACTCGTGTTTGAGCCGCTGTCGAACACGGCCGCGTGCGTGAGCGTACTTTAATTCTCCTATTCTTTACATAATAACATACATATTTATTTTATACGAAAATCAAGCATTCCATTAAAATTCCGTAGCAAAGTATTTATTTCAGGAAATATCCGTAATAAGTCTACTGTGAATAGTTTTGTGCGTGTGTTAAATTTATTAATAACACAAATTGGGGCTTGAATAAGAGAGCGTAGTTGAACACCTATACTGTAAGTGAGAAATTTACTATTACTTCTTTTATTTAGTAGTGCAGATGGGCTGACAGCTTATAACCAGATAATATTAAGCTGTTACCAGAGCCCCTACACAGCATTAAAGGCAAACGTCACAAGTGCTCCCACCCACAATAAGACCGAGTTATTGTTTGTACGCCTTGAGAAATTTGTCGAAATCTCAATTATTTATATTACATTTTATTAGATTTAAGATTTCATTTTCCTAACCACTCGTTCATCCAGTTTTAACGAAATACACCGTGTGCAGCAATATTAGTAGCCGTTATTTGCATAGTATAAATGGACTTCGTTTGAATGAATCGTTTCAGAGAATTTTCTCAAATCATCAATTTCAAAAATAGCTCAAAAATAATAATTAAGGAAATATTTTTTATTAAAAATAGACTAATACTAGTACTACAAGTAAGTACGGGTGTACTGAATTTAAAAGGCTCAACAAATTGTGATTCGAATATTTGCACTCATAGATCGAGTAGTTACAAATGCGTATACAATTAGATATTATTTTGTTTGAAAGCAAAATAAGACTCTTCCAGTTGTCTGAGAGAAAAAAAAACCTGTATTTTTAAAGAAAACTGTATTAAATGCACAAAATTATTTATGTGTGTAAAATTAACGTAATATACAAAAGGTTTATGTTATTTTTTTGTACAGTATTTATTTATTGCAAGCAAAAAGTTTGAATGTGCTTAAACAAAGGAAAAGGAAAAGCTTCAGTTTCATGTTTGTCTTCCGACAGGTTTTCCCACGGTCGAGTTGGTATTCTCCAATGCTCATGGACATCAGCAATGCCAGAGGCACCCGCTTCCCAAGCCAAGTTTAATTGCTGCCTATTTGTGTAAACTACCATTTTACGATATTGCACCCATCGTAAGAGTCAATCATAAAGATTAATAATAATCCCTCTGCGAGCGTTTGAGTTTTCAAAGCAAATCAAAATATTCATCATAGTTGACGTACTTACATAGTGCGCGGCTACAGTTTGCGCAAGCTTTAATCAAAATTCTCTAACATTTGTTTGTCCTAAAATCATTCAATATCGGATTTGAAGAAAATCGGTATGGTGTTTGTTTATCAATTAATCTGCTTTTATATGTATATTGACACCTCAAGATTTAGATTCATTTTAATTATTACATTTTCTCTTCCGTTTCCTTTTTGACATTGAGAAAAAAGTAACCGAGTATTACTCAAATAATTAAAATATTAATATAATATAAATGTAAATAAGTAAAATATTGATTACGCTAAAGCTCGTCTTCAATAGCTACTAAGGAATATAGGAAAACCGGTTAACATACTCGTAGAATATAATAGAAAGAATTAATAAATTCTTTGAGATTAATAAATTGTTTTTAATTTTCAATCGGAGTCATTCCTGGGGATTAATACTCCATTCTTTCAAGCTCACCTTTAAAATGCAGAGTCCTTTTATCACAATCGGCGTGTTCAATTCCAATTTTATTAGAGCATTTTTTCAAAAAGCCCGTTTTAAAAACAAGCCGAATCAAAAAACATTTTTTTATGCGGATTTTCCTAGTCCGTATATTAGGTCAAATTATTATAATTATGCTCTAGCCACCGGCTCGTAATACGTGTACAAATTTTAAAGTTAAGCGGACGTCTTAAAGCTGATGAAAGTTACGTTATTTTATGATAAAACGTGTATGAAATGATTTTATTTCAAACTAGCTGACCCGGCAGACTTCGTAGTGCCTCAATCGATAAATAAAAGATCTAAGCTTTTGTATAAAATAAACTTAAAACAAACAAAAGGAATCCGTCCGAGAGAAAAATGCTAGAAAAACGGAAAACAGGTAGGTTCGTACAATACCGCATACTACTATAAAACATGCATACTGGCTACATAACATAACATACTACGTAAAAGTATTTCGCTTATTGAAGTGTGTTTACGCTAGTTGAACTTAAGCCCCTAGAGTTAGATAATTCTAAAAATAATATTCAACAGGTATTATTCACCATAAATCTTATTTGAAAGTAACCATTTACGAACTATCCGCTTTTATGTTTTATCTATTATTTAAGATTTGAAATGCTAAACTGCTCTGCCAAATGCTTTGTTAAACAAAATTCAGTGCCGTATGACACATAAATACTTAGTCTGGCTATAAATACTGTTACAATTAAAAATAAACAAAATATTACATTTGAATTTGGAATCTGTCATTTTTATATGATTGCTCATTGAGTTTTCTCATTTTGGCGCCAATACATTGCACAATATTTTGCGATATTAAAATGGAGTGGAGTGATAAAGAGAACCGAATCGCTGTGATTGCATTACACAAAGTAGGTATGGAGCCAAATGAAATTTTTCAAACTCTCCATACGGTTGGTATTAGTAAAATGTTTGTGTACCGGGCTATTAATAGGTGCAATGAGACCTCCTCTGTTTGTGACAGAAAAAGATCTGGCCGTCCACGTAGTGTTCGTACGAAAAAGGTGGTCAAAGCAGTAAGGGAAAGAATTCGAAGAAATCCTGTCCGAAAGCAAAAGATTTTATCTCGGGAGATGAAGATAGCAAGCACCTAGAACCATGTCGCGTATTTGAAAAGATGACTTAGGACTTGCAGCCTATAAGACACGTACTGGTCATTTCTTAACTGATAATTTAAAGAGAATAGGGTGGTAAAATCGAAACAACTACTGAAGCGGTACGCAAAGGGAGGTCACAGAAAAATTTTGTTTACAGATGAGAAAATTTTTACAATTCAGCAACATTTTAACAAACAAAATGACCGTATTTATGCTCAAAGCTCTAAGGAAGCTTCCCAATTAGTCGACACAGTGCAAGGTGGCCACTATCCGACTTTAGTGATTGTTTGGTGGGGTATTAACTATGAAGGAGTGACTGAGCCATACTTTTGTGAAAAAGGTATCAAAACATTGTATCAAGATACTATTCTTGAGAAGGTAGTGAAGCCCCTTAAGAACACCATGTTCAATAATCAAGAATGGTCCTTCCAGCAAGACTCGGCGCCAGGTCATACAGCTCGGTCTACGGAGTCTTAGTTGGAAACGAACGTTTCGGACTTCATCAGAGCTGAAGACTGGCCGTCGTCTAGTCCCGATCTTAATCCGCTGGATTATGATTTATGGTCAGTCGTAAAGAGTACGGCTTGCTCTAAACGCCATGATAATTTGGAGTCCCTAAAACAATCCATACGACTGGCAGTGAAAAATTTTCCCATGGAAAGAGTGCGTGCTTCGATTGATAACTAGCCTCAACATTTAAAGGACTGTATTGCAGCCAATGGAGATCACTTTGAATAAGCTTTTTATATTTAAAATTGTTTTATATTTATGTATTAAACTAACACACTGTAAAAGTAATAAATGTTATTTGCAATAGAATTTTTTTTCCTTTGTCTCAGTATTTATGGCAAGACTAGGTATATGAAAATTGTATCGACGACAAAGCAATTATGGGTCTCGTAATGTATTCATAGCTCCGGTGACAATTTAACAGTACATCGTTTTATGACACTGGAAAACAATTAGCAAGGGTCATGTTAGCTAAATGAGTGTGTTGAGTACACTAAAAATGTAGGTCGCACGCAACCACGATGGGCATAGGTAAATTAATCTCAAGGGAAGGAGTTCCTGTTAAATTAAGTTGTTTCAAGATAAGAGTTACACAATCTTATTAAATTGACAACTTTTTTGAAACCCTTGGGCAATTTTAAATGAGAAATGGTATGGTCCTTTTAATAAGCGAAGTGCTTAATATAAGATTATTGGCATACTTCAAACTCTCGATCGCTTTAAAATACCTGAGAAAATTGGAAAACGAAATAACAACTTTAGAATAATTCATTTTGGGTATAAAATATTTGTGAAGCTTGTGGTAGGAATAGGGCGTACGCGGACGAGTATGTACCGCTGTATTTGATAATTTTTGTCACGAATCAATCAGTTTGGGTTTGAAGTCCCAATGTTATTCCAATGATGTTATTGAAATTTCCATATTACTTATATGTAAATTTGGGCAGTGGCAGTCCCAGCGCGACGTCTATGAGTTCAGGTAGTTATCAGTAATAAATCTTAAGCTAGTTTCTTCATGCTCTAGGGAAATAAGGAAATAAACACATATCATTCTCCTGCCCTTCTCTCAGTCACCTGGGGTCGGCGCAACATGTTTTCTCCTTCCATACTCCTCTATCATATACCATATCTACGCTCACTCCCCTCTTACATATATCGTCTTTCACGTAATCCATCCATTTCTTCTTAGGTCTACCTCTTTCTCTATATCCTTCCACATTCATAGTTAACACCCTCTTACACACTCTCTAACACACTCATTTTCATTTCGTCTCACCACAAGTCCTTACCATTCCAAGGAAATAGACATTAAAAAAGATATACTTAAATAATATTTTCCGCGCTAATTTCCGTTGCACGTAGCACAGTATGGTAGATTCAATGAAAAATTATCAAAACTAAATTTACCGTCAAATTAAATGTTGTGGATGTAATTTCTATTCGTATATATAGTATATATAATATAAATAGTATGTGATTATGCCTTCGACGTAAAATCATTATTTGTTTCAGAAATTTCAAAATAAATCAGGTAATGTTCGACTTAAAAACATAAAAGTTGTAATGGCTTCAGACATGGCTGTCAGTACCAGTACATCACCTAAGAGTTCTCTGGCGAAGCTGGTGCTATATCCTAAACCAAAAGCGTTCAAGATTGCGATATTGGGTCAATCTGGTGTCGGAAAATCGGGTAAACTTACTAAGTCACTAAATCATTTAATTACAAACAATTTATTCTGTAATTACTTGCATGTACTTATATACTCGTAGTTTGTAGCTATTTGTTACCCATAGTTTGTAATTGTTATAAAGCCTAATAAAATGTAAAACGTAATCCTCAATCATTAAGCTTGACTGTGGCTAGATCTTGGTGGGGGTTTCTTTAGAGATTTTCTATTGTTCTTCTGTGAAGGAACACCATCGTCTTTGTAATAAATAAATAAACCATAAGCTATAAATAATAAATACAAGAATCGTATAAGCTTCTTCTGAAGTTTTTGCTGTTGATTTGATTGTGATATTATGATATTTGTTTTGTTGATTATAACTAGTCAGGTCATAAGTATTGTCACACAGTAAAAACTTTTCTTTTAGAATGCTGGCCACAAAAAAGTTTATTGAATTCGAATTTCGAATTGTTCATGAGAATAAAAATGTATACTTTTAGAATTTTACTCATTTTTAAATATGGAGTGGACGCTTAAAGAAGACCGTGTTGCAGTTATTGCGTTGCATCGTTGCGGTTACGCGCCAATTAAAATTTTTAACATACTGAAAAATTTGAATATAACCAAAAGATTCGTTTATCGTACCATCAAACGATACAATGAAGACTCTAGTGTAGATGACAGGTCAAGAAGTGGTCGCCCTCGGTCTATTAGGACTCCAGCAGTGATAAAAGCTGTGAAGGCGCGAATTCAAAGAAATCCCAAACGTAAGCAGAAACTGTTGGCCCTTCAGATGGGGTTAAGCAGAACCACGGTGAAAAGGGTGTTAAATGAAGACTTAGGGCTTCGGGCATATCGAAGAAAAACAGGACATCGTTTGAATGCTCGTCTGATGGACCTGAGACTGAAGAGAGGCCGCGCTTTGTTGAAGTGGTACGCAGGAAAAAAATATCGGGAAATTCTTTTTTCGGATGAAAAAATGTTTACCGTAGAAGAGAGCTACAACAAACAAAATGATAAGGTGTACGCACACAGTAGTGAAGAAGCGAGCAACCGTATTCCGCGTGTCCAACGAGGTCATTTTCTATCCTCGCTCATGGTATGGTTGGGAGTTTCTTATTGGGGCTTAACAGAGGTACATTTTTGTGAGAAAGATGTAAAAACGAATGCAGTTGTGTATCAAAATACAGTCCTGACGAACCTTGTGGAACCTGTTTCTCATACCATGTTCAATAACAGGCACTGGGTATTCCAACAAGATTCGGCGCCAGCTCATAGAGCGAAGAGCACACAAGACTGGCTGGCGGCGCGTGAAATCGACTTCATCCGGCACGAAGACTGGCCCTCCTCCAGTCCAGATTTGAATCCGTTAGATTACAAGATATGGCAACACTTGGAGGAAAAGGCGTGCTCAAAGCCTCATCCCAATTTGAAGTCACTCAAGACATCCTTGATTAAGGCAGCCGCCGATATTGACATGGACCTCGTTCGTGCTGCGATAGACGACTGGCCGCGCAGATTGAAGGCCTGTATTCAAAATCACGGAGGGCATTTTGAATAAACTTTAGTGTCATAAGAATCTATGTTTTGTTAAGTTCATTTTGGTATATGAAGGGTTACATAATGAATAAACTTGTTTCAATTATTTTACATTAAACATGTGACAGAATTTATGACCTGACTAGGTAATTGAGGTGTGTTGTTAGTCGCCTGTTTTTACAACGAAACGAGTCAGGCTGATTCGGTGATAGTTCTGTGTCTTAGGCTGCCACAGTACTTATGGAATATTACGAAATTTTGACCAAATATCACAAAGAGGGTGACTTCATTCATCGTAATCGGTGCTTTCTATTGATTAAGATGATCAGCGAGCTTATTATTCGTCCTTCATCATTCATCATCATTCCTTCCGAGTTATATACATGCAAAAATTCATATTGGTTTGCCGTAACGCATAAGTCATCTGCATATAACAACACTGCTGCTTTCCTAATAATTCTGGTTTTGTCGAATTTCAAATTTAATTTGAACTGGCAACTATTTCGCTACGTTTTCGTTTTGTTTTCATTGTATAATTGTTACAGAATTATTTGACTACATTGTAGAATGGTAACAAAATGATTTAAAGTAAATTGTACGTAACCTAATTTTAAAACGGTTACCCTAAATCCAGTTTCTTGATGTCGCTTTTTACACGGTTTTCATTCTAGAAAGTTCTGATAGTTTCTTAAGTTTTTACGAGTTGCAGACTTCATCAAGTGATTACACGATGATCTTATTCCCCTACTATTTTCACCGTAAATGTGCAATTTAATTGTACTGACTACTACCGCAGTTTAAAATCAAAGTTCAAAATAAAGAATTAATATCGTAAGTTTAAGAGATAGTTCCAAAATTGATCACATCTCGATTGAAATAACGACATTTTCACACGACATGTACGAATTGTCGGATAAATAATTTTTTATCTGTTTTTAGCTTTGGTTGTAAGATTTATAACACGCCGATTCATCGGGGAATACGACTCGAATTTGGAAAAGATTTACGCTTTCCAAACCGTCATTGATAACGAGATGGTATATTTCGAAATATTGGACTCTGCCGGAGACTCGGGTGTGAGTTCATTAAGCGTTGTTTTTGTCTTTTTGTCATACGTGGTGGTCATTTACATATATTTTTACTGGTGGTAGGACCTCTTGTGAGTCCGCGCGGGTAGGTACCACCGCCCTGCCTATTTCTGCCGTGAAGCAGTAATGCGTTTCGGTTTGAAGGGTAGGGCAGCCGTTGTAACTATACTGAGATCTTAGAACTTATATCTCAAGATGGGTGGCGCATTTACGTTGTAGATGTCTATGGGCTTCAGTAACCGCTTAAAACCAGGTGGGCTGTGAGCTAGTCCACACATCTAAGCATTAAAAAAAAACCTTATATGTGAGATATGTAACCCATAGTTCATATATTTTTATTGCTTTGTTAGCAGGACGGGGAATATGCGAATTTGGAGAGCAATATCAGATGGGCCGAAGCGTTTATATTGATGTATTCAGTTACGGACAAATGTTCGTTCGACGAGTGTCACCGACTCAAATTCCTTATTAACTACAACAAAAGACGACGACGTCTAGCTTCGTCTGTTAAGGTCTGTTCGTAAACAACAATCTATTTTTAGTCCACAAAAGATAACCGAAAATAGACATTGTGTGAAATCGAACATGTACATATTTATATTTAAGGCCAAGCACGAGAGCCAGAATGACCTAATTGTATACCGTGTTAAACTATACAAGACAGCCGTCTTCGGAATTCTGACAGCCGATGTGCTTGTAATTATTTAACCAATGTAACTATTCCAGTGCTGCAAATCCGTATCATTTTTTGTAAGAAATTACGAAGCCAACACCCGTTGACGGATGTTTTCCATGAAGGAATTAATTTAGGGTAATACAAATTAAATCGTTAAAAAAAACTAACTTCTGCTGGTATTGTACTTCCGCTTGGGTAGGTATATAGCCTATTTCTAGTGTGAAGCAGTCAGGCTTGTAGAATTGGATGACTGTTAAATAATATAATTGAGAGATCGACCTCATGTCTCACGTGAGGGCTGCATTCGAGCTGTACTTTCTATGGACTCTAATATCTGCCTAAGGTAGGGCAGCAATTAATTAACAAATCTGCGTAACAAGAATTAAAATTTCACGAATACGTATGTTTTTATTTTTCACTTTTATAATTTTTTCAGGATACGATTTAATAAAAAGCTATGTTGTTTTTAATACTTGCTCTATCTGTTTTACATTCATTATATTGATACACAAATAATATTAAAAAAATGACCCGGTAGAGACTTAGCTTTCGGGCTCTCATCTCGGTATTTCTAAAATACAATTGTACACATTTACTCAAATCACTCAAGTTTATAATATTTACTTTCCATATCAATCAATGCTTGAGAATTATTATACCATCGTTTTTATTATTTAGAATAAAACCTCAAAATTTTCATAAGTTTGAGATTTTTACCTAATAATTAATATAATTTTGTTTCTCAAGTCAGACGCAAGTAATAAAACGTTTACAGCTTTAACGACAAGTTTGCCGGTAATTTTTATTTCAAGAATCGTTAAAGCTCTCCTGGAGCTCACAGTCTTGAAATAAAAGAAATGAAAAACGCTCGAGAAAAGGCCAGAGCCGCAGTATTGGATCTGGCGTTAACCAACATCTATGTATTTATGTGGATCACTTTGCTTTGTCGTAACCGCGTAAAGTGGTCTCCGGTAACAATGTCAATAAGCGGCACTGTAAATTGGAAAGGGGCGCTTAAAGAATGAAATATTTTTTTTTCTTTAATATTCAGACTTGATTTGACATTACATTTGGTAGATAGCGGCTTGGCTCTACCCCTGGCATTGATGACGCCTATGAGCGTCGGTAACTACTCACCATCAAATTGGTCGTACGCTCATCTGCCTACAAGGGCAATAAAAAAAACATCACGACGATGATATAAAATCAAAACGTACAAAAAGTCTTAGTTAGAAACGTTGACGATGCCTTACCTGATTATAAAACAACATTACCTCGGATATTTCCGGATGATAAATCACTCTTTTAAATTTTCAGGACACCGCTCTAGAGACGCCCGTTGTTTTGGTTGGGAACAAGATTGATCAACTCGGTGATCGAATGATTTCAACCGAAGAAGGACAGCGACGTAGTAAAGAAATTGGATGCGTGTGCTTTCATGAGATTTCTGTTCGAGAAAGTATTGATCAGGTATTTTTTAAGAAGCCGCCTTTGAAATCAGATCTTTTCTTTGAGGATCGGACAGTGTGACTGATGATCAGTGTAATTACTGGTGGTAGGACCTCTTGTGAGTCCGCGCAGGTAGGTAGGTCCACCACCCTACCTATTTCTGCCATAAAGCAGTAATGCGTTTCGGTTTGAAGGGTGAGGGAAGCCGTTGTAACTTAACTTGAGACCTTAAAACTGATATCTCAATGTGGGTGGCGCATTTACGTTGTAGATGTCTATGGGCTCCAGTAACCACTTAACACCAGGTGGACTGTGAGCTCGTACACCCACCTAAGCAATAAAAAAAAAAAAATTGAACTCAACAAATATTTAGAATTAAGTTCCAATTCAACTACTGAACTGAATTTGGTGAATCTTTTTGTGTTAAAAAACTATGTAAAAAGTATGACTGATAGTGTAAAAACTAGCACATATTATCACGATATAACGAAGACCCGCGTAACCCATTTTTCACAAGCAATTGAATCCAACTGAAAATAGTTCCCATTTCAAGTAGTACACTCCCATTTAAACATTATGAATTTAAAAGAATATGAGTAGAACTGTGAAAAATGCAGTTTAAATTTAGAACATTATGGCCTTATTTTAAAAAAATGACGTTGCAAAATTAATTAAGCCGAATGCGCTACAGCTGTTCTTATCAGTTAGTTAAGTATAATACATGGTTTCCACATCAGTATTATATAAGAAGGCTTCCGTGCTCACACCACAGTACTTAAATTTATAGCTATACATATTTATAATAGCAGAATACAGTAAGACCCATCTGAACCACAGCGACACGCTGTGCGTACATGCTAACATTTACATGACCAACTTTGAAACTGACGAGTTCCGCGGCTTTCAATTAAATTAATTGAAACTTGCTTCAAACATTAATTTAACTTTATAATGGTCTTGATTTTCGAAGAGCTTATGGCAGTGACACGTATACGGAAATTTCTTTCCTACAAGAACACTTTATCGGGTCTACTACAATGTTCTTAATTATACATACATACACACATAGAGAGACTTAGACGTGGTCGCTCACAATGGGCCTTATGAGAAGGCTCAAGGTCACCCAAAGAGCAATGGAGAGGGCTATGCTCGGAGTTTCCCTGCGAGATCAAATCAGAAATGAGGAGATTCGTAGGAAAACCATGGTAACCGACATAGCCCAAAGGATTGCGACACTGTAGTGGCAGTGGGCAGGACACATTGCTCGGGGAACGGATAGCCGTTGGGGCCAGAAGGTTCTTGAGTGGCGACCGCATACTGGAAGACGTAGCGTGGGTAGGCCTCCCACAAGGTGGGCTGACGACCTATTGAGGTTCGCGGGGATCCGCTGGATGCAGGCAGCGCAGGACCGGTCTTTGTGGCGATGCTTGGGGGAGGCCTATGTCCAGCAGTGGACGTCCATGGGCTGATAGAATAGAATAGAGAAACACACATAGCGGTGAACTCTTCATGTGACTTTAAACAAAGTAAAAACATGCCGATAAAGACCCTGCTTTGAATATGTGAGCTCTTTCTTGAAAAGAAAGCAGGGTGCCTACCGCTTGCGCGACTATGAGCGTCTTAATGGATTATTGGGAACATATGCTCAATATTTCTGTCAATCGCATAGCCGCAATAGAACAATTGTATCTATCGTACACAACAAAAATTATTTAAGTATTCAGAGGCTCACACTTGAATGAATAAATGAATAAAAAAATATCTATCTAAGAATTCATAAAATCTGCAAACTTTTTAATTGGGCGAATAAATTTGTATCAGAGGGAAGCTGTTAAAGTTATAGTTATATTTCTGGCTGTCATCGAGAGTGAGATTCTTCTTAAAAAAAAATCCAGGTACCGTTCAGCTGCAATGCAATAACCTCAAACCCCACGGTGTTTCCCGACCTTTATGACTTGTCCTACTTCAAGTGAGGCTTGCGAAGAGTACTCAGCGGTAGGCAAAGACTTAGCTGTACCCTGGCCTTGCTGATGTCCATGAACGACAGTTTCCATTCACCATTACGGAGGGGCATACGCATTTTTGCCTACAAATACTTTTTTTTTAATGCATTAATTTAATTCCAAATATTTTTAATTGTTTATTACCCTTTAAAATTTATATAAAAATGATACTGACATTTCAGGTGTGGAGCGTTTTCCGTGACGCTAGAAGGTTCTGGAGAGTTAGCAACAAATGGTTTCGACCACGTGGTGACACCGACGTTCATACAACAGCGTTGAGTAGACCACTCGCTAGAGCATCCTCTGATACAACACCTGAAACAAATGTCAATCCACCTTTCTGTAAGTATAAAACTGTTTAAAATTAAAGTAAAACCAAATTCCGATCTAGCAACTTGATAATACGAGTATACGATTATCGTTCGATAGGCCTTAAATTTATTTGGAGATTAATTAAAGTTTTTCAATAACTGTTTAAGATACGTGCTTCTTAAATATCAAAATATCATAGCTAAATATGTCCTTGCGTCAGTTTCCCCATTACTAAGGGTCGTGGTCATGGCCTTGAAACAGTTTAAATGTTTCTCTGTCCATGACTCTCTTGGGATGTAATTGTGGTGGGTTCCCACGTCCTTCCACATCAGTATTTCGAAAGGATTTAGTCCTTCACGGCAAACTGGTCCCGCTCCGGGTCTCTGGTTGTATCCGGGGGCTGGGTTATTTCCCGCCGCCCAGTGCTCGGCGTTGACGTTTTACGGTAGGAATGTCCAGCTCTACTCAACCCTCCTCTTTTCTCATCCGGGCTTGGGACCGGCAATGGCAGAGTTTGTATATATGTATCGTGTGTAAATTATGCACATTACAAAAAGACTTCGTAACTTCGCGACTTTGCGAAACACATTAGATAGTTAGACATAATTAAATCGGTATCATTTTCAAATCACTTTCCCTGAAAGTCAATTCCTTTTAACATGTTAAGGACCGGAGTGGTCCCTGTGGGTGGATGCTATTATTTTGCCAAAACAAAATAAACGGTCCCCTGGGACCGCCGCAACTTACCTGCCCAGAATACCTCTGACCGTAAGTTTTATATTGAATATGTAAGAAAAGCGGGCCGCCACGGCTCATCTAGACTAGTAGCTATAACTAGAGAGAACATGTCGAAAGGGGACTTGGAAAATCTAAAAAAAATACGTATTTATTATATTCAACTTTGAAAGTAGTTACAATAAATATGAAAGTCAATTTAGTTTTAAATCAAATTTTTATTACAAATAATTCGTTTTATAACATAAAAAAGGATCACAACTTAAATGCTATCCATATAAAATAAGTCGTATCTATTTATTAAATCACGTTTTAGTAAAAATAATTAGTTTTTTTGTCAAAAAAAGATCATAATTTAACTAAGAGTCATAAAAATTCAATCGTGTTCGTTGAAACAATCCAGACAAAAATGAGGTTGCCCTTCAAATGTAAGGCAATAAGTTACCACTTTCTTCACATTGTTTTTAGGTATTCTTTTACTTTGTTTCTTTTGGTAACAACCTTTACAGTAGGTGTTTCCTCACTTTATGGGCAGGTCGTCTTTTTTACCCAGTTTATGTTTTCGTTGTCTTCTAGTTGCAGCTATATTTTCGTATTATTATTCATATCTAGCTATATTTCGTCCAACAAGCATCTAGTACGAAATAGCACAAGGAAGGGACTACAGCTTTTGTTTTCCCGCCATTTCTGAGAATCGCCGTATTGGGACCGCTAACGTTGTTTTTGATTTAAATGCCAAACTTAGAAACTAGCGGTCCGACGGACCGCTACCAAAAAAAACTTTCTATTCGACAATATAATTGCATAATCAAAAAACTAAAATTAGGTATAGCTTATTTGAGCAATTCTTTATCCATACGTATTTAATTAATTTTGGCGAAAACCGCAAATAAATCTCGGTCTTTAGCCTGTTAAAACATCTTCAACAATCTGAAACACGCAATAGTCCGCGACTCACAAAACACGGCACTTTCAGAGTACTCTGATGGGCGGGATTACGAGTATCGTTTGTGTAATGTAGCGTGTACACTGAAGGGATAAACGAGATGCTCATAAACGCTCTATATGTAGTATACGTATGTATGTGTTTGCAAAAAGCCACGTAATTACGTTTATAATAACGTAATAAATGATCGTTTCTTTTTTGGCTAAGTTTAAAGCTACGACCGGACCATCGAGTCGATTCGCTTTGTCTTCGAAGACTGACTGAAACTTCATTTACATTATTACTAATCGTAGCACCGGTAACCACTATCTTGCCTATTTATGCCGCAATGCAGTCATGTGTTCCGGTGCGAAGATCGGATCAGCGGTAATACAATTAAATTTATAACTTTTCGATACTCAAAACTCGATAAGGTAATCATTTAATTAAAGGTAGATTGTGAGCTTCATTTATTTAATATGAAAAAAAAAAGCCGGAACAGCAGTAACAGTATTTTAAAAAAATTAGTATTTCAAATTTACATGTAAATCAATCTATTTTTACCGTTTGATCTCTTATCAAGTTTATTTCATTTTATAGTATCCGTTGTTTTAAATACATTACAATTTTCGTATCAAGAACATCTATAACGGCTAAGACTTGGGAAAACAGAAGCAAATACTATTCTTTTTTAATTAAAAAAAATTAATATTTCATTTCAGATCGGCAATGGACAGCGATGGAATTGGACGAAGAAGAGGAAGCTACAGTAGTACGTAGTAACTCAACTTCGTCTTCAGGCCAATCAGACTGCTTAGAAGAATTCAGAGCTCGTGCAAGCACAGACTCTAGACTGCCACCGCGGCCAGCAAGACCTCGACATCCCCGTCCGACCCGACCATTCCCTCCACTAGTCAGAAGAATGAGCGTTGCCATGAGAGGAAATAACGCCAACACTTACTAATGCTGCTTGACTTAGTTATAAGTGAATAAGAAATTTAATTTGATTTAATTATAATTGCAAATTTTATCATATTGTTGTAATACTCGTGCTTTATTGTTTTTTCTGAGTATTTTACCCACATAAATGTAGAAATGATAAAAGAATATGGGGGTGGTTTGATTTTATAGTAGTTCCGACAGATGAGTTACTGAGTGAGGATATCATAAGCTCACGGCCTACATGTTCAGAAGCGCACGTCGTCTATCACAGCGCTAATAAATCGCACCAACCACCTGGAGAATTGTCCTAATTACTTTCATACCTAATATTAACTATTATACGAGTACGGTACGATATTTAACGTTGTTTTTTTTTTCAAAAGATGATACGTGAAAGTGCATGAAGTGAAGAAAGAGAAATATGCTCGGGATTGCTCATGATTTTTTATATATTTAAATTAATAATGAGGTGGGTAATAGTTGCATTTACACAGCTTGCAGATCTACCTGCCTCAGCAAATAAAAAATAACAGTGGAAACTCTGCCTAGTTTACTTAAGAAAACCGGAAATAACCTTCAAAATTCAACTTAAATTTAGAACAACAACAATCGCATATTTATGAAATTTGCAGCTCATATTTCATGTGCGTGGTGGCATTCGCGTTATTATCATTTTCTCCGGTATCCACCTAACACCAAATAAAAGACAGTCAGTCTATTATTCCTTTATTTCTGTAAAATAAAACAACCGGTAATTTGTTTTTCAACTCGCATTTTTTTCTTGCTAGCTTGCTCTTATTTTATAGAAGTCAGTGAAAATTTTATTCAAAAACTTTTGTAGCCTTTTTTTTTTCATTTTCCTACCTATGCTGATAGCCTTGAGAGACTATTTCAGCTTCGCCTTATCGTGTAAGTGAGCTCACGGGGCTCAAACCGGAAGTGTTGCTAACACTGGCCCTAGCAAGAACAGTGCTTCGCAGAATCTACCACCGGATTGGAAACGCGATCTGAGAAGATCCGGCGAGAAACTCAGTGGGCTGTGTCTATGGACTAATTTACTCGTCGAGCCCTTCGTCGCAAGCGACGGGTTCGGCGAGGACGGTGACTTTCGTGATGGGGTAGCCTTCGTAGTCACACGAAGTATGCAGAGCAACGATGAATGGTGAATGGCCACTGTCGCTCATGAACATAAACAGATGCCTCCAATTTCGTAAGCATGGTCTCTTGAAGCCCACTATGGTTGAACCCATTGGTAGTATTGAAGAACTCTGCTCCAGCGATGGGAAGACAGAAACATCTCTATTAGAAGCTATACTCGCAGTACCTACTACCAAGCCCTGGGCATTGTCGAATCTCACCATGTGTCTTGCTCATTAGCCTACTGTGAAATTTGGTTTCCGTTTATATTGTTTGTCCTGAATTTGCAACGGTGAATGATCTTGCGATCGACCTGGCGTTAAGTAGTCGTCAGAGCCCATAGACATCAACCATTTAATGTCGCTACATACCTTGAGACACGAGTTTTAAGTTTTGTTTTGTTTGCCAATCATGCTTGGCTCGATCAGCCCCAGAGCTTCGAATATAACTCAGTACTGTTTTTCAAAAGGAGGTTTAAGTGAATCTATTGGTTGTGAATCAAGTTGCCGCTTCCGGGTATCTTTGACTTCGTTATCGTTAGAAATTAATGCCTCATGTCACCCAAGCCGAATCGTTTTACATACGAATTTATCACACATTCCAGACATAAAAAAGTAACGTTTAACAAATGTTATATAAACGTAGTCTTAACATTGTTTTTTCTAGACTTTAATGTTTTGAGTTTCACAATATAAAGAACTGTATTTTCTGTAATACAAAAAATTTATAATGTATAATAAGTGTAAAATCATAATAATTTAATATGTTTTATATCATTTTGTTGTTCAAACAACACTTTTTGGCGGTACTTTATTGAATTTGATTTCATAACCCCTTCAGATAAATAATCTAATTTCATACCAGGAAATTGTTAACTACAATATGATAGCAATACAGAAATAGAATCGATGCCCTTAAGGGCACCGTTTAAAAACTGTCACAAACCATATCAATGAAAGAATTCCATAAACAAAGTTTATCTAATTATCTAAATTAAGATGCACTTGAGGAAATTTCCAACTAATATAAGGTCAAAAGATACATTCGCAACATATACAGATTTATTATCTTGTTCACTTGCTTACCTAATGCCATTTGTCACTTGTTTATGTTTTGCGAGAAAGCTAATTTTCATTAACCCGAGGTCAATTCAATCGTCAACACTTACATCCTGGTTGAAATTTAAAGGATATGTACAACCTGGTTACATTATCTCTGGACCTGGCGAAAGGGAAACGGTGAGGGTATTCACATTCCAGCGAGGTCCGGATATATTGTAACCGAGCAATAAATGCGTATTTATTCAAAATGCTACTTGTAGTTGCAGGTGTTATGAGTATGCAGAGTTGGACTATTCTGCCTATTTTTGCCGCGAAGCAGTAATTTGTTCCGGTTCCGGAAGGGTGGAAACAGCCGTTTAATAATATGGAATTTAAATTCAAAATTAAAACTTTGATCCCATATCTAAATATAGATTGCGCCATTTACGTTTGTCTACCCGTAAACTTAACACCAGGTGAGGCCTGAGCACGTCTACTAATCAAAAGAAAAAATACACATCCGCGAAGTTACCAAGTTCAACAAATCAACTAATTACAAATTGTGTTATGTAAAATAATACATAGCTATAAAATAGCTAAATAACGTTATCGAATTAGGAATCACCTATCTTTATTTTTGAGAACGTTTAACTGCTTTATAGCCATATGGCGTCTAAGCTTGTCTGCACATCTAACGCAATTAAAAATAGTAATTTGCTCAGTCTGGAAGTGCAGGAATTACCAAATGGTATTATTAGTTTCAGTTGGCAAGCCTCCTACCAAACAAATGTCAAGTAATTTCATTAATAAACAGATGTTAACTAAAATACCAATCAATAGCTGTTTAAAATAAGCAATAATACCTGCAATACTTGTAATAGTACAATATATCTTTTCTTATCTTGGATTTGGGCAAAGAAAAGCCTGCCACATCGATCCTCAGAATCCTTTATCTCATTCCCTTCCTTCCCGCCCTCAACTCCTCGCCTTAGTAAACAATACTTATACAAAAAAACCAAAACCTAGGTATTTTTTTATTTTAAAATTCAGAGGCTATATTAACGTGTTAATGATATCACCAGCACGAACTTCTGGCAAGGTTCCGAATGAGTCTTTAATAGAGATAGATGAGAGGTATTTCAGCTAAGTTGGCTCTACAGGTCTCACGAGAACTGAAAACTATATTTTAGTATAATTTCTGTTTCATTCATTCTTATCTCTATTTTTTTCTTAAGTTCCAAAATTTTTTACTTTGTTGTGTATTTTTAAGCTTCGGTAGACCAAACATCAAATTGCACGGAGGTTCATATCAGACGTCCGGGTGTATATTATCATATTAAATATAATGTAAAGGCATGTATCGCCAAATAAATATCAGGTGACGAATGGGTAACAGTATCTCTTCGGGCCACCGGGAAATAATCGGAAGTGATGTAATAATTAAATCCATGCGAAGTTTTGAACATAGCGACAATCCGGAAAAAAAGGGAGAGGAAGATGTGCCTCTATGCTATTCGAATGTCCTATTTTGTAACAGTTAACACTATAAAAATTAAAGATCGGAAATAGCGTAGGCTTTGAGAGTTTGAGTCTTTCTTGAGTACCTAAACAAAACGAGCGCTCACAAATTAAACTGAGCTTTCGCTCCAGGGTTTGTTATTATTATTACCTAATTGATAATACAATTGTCTAAGCACACGTCACAATAAATTGAAGTAACTACACGGATGGACCATCTGCTTTATCTTAAGTACATATCCTATTATATTAAAGTGAACTACGCAGCTCAGGACTGTCGTATTATGAAGAGGATATCTTAAAATGGATACAACGGCAATCACGTTGTGGCACATAGCAACAGTACGAACGCACGATGTACGAATAGATCCTTGTCCAATGCTCGCTAACGCAGTGCTGTTTCCTTTAGGTCAAGTGTACGTAGTCAAGATGTACTGATTTAATTATATTCTTGTAAATTTTGTATGGTATACACATATTTGAAGGAGAGCAAGCGCTTAATTTTTTGACGAGTCTTCAAACTTGTGAAACTGTGGTAAAGTCATGACGATTTAAAAAGGCATTTGAATGCATACTTGAACAAAGAACCTTTTTCGCTTTGATTGTGTTATTTATGAATTCTTAACACCACATGTCAGTCTCGAGGTCAGGCTCAGTCAAAGATTTTCTTAACCGAGTCCTGATATCAAATTTTATATAAAGCACGATTATAAATTTGACAGATTAAAGAAACTCATGAGTAGGTATTTTCTATCTGAGTATTTAAAGATCAAATTGACATTGTAACATGAACGACCATAAGCAATTTTCATTTTCTTCTTATATATTTACTTTAATTACTAAACACATATAATTACTTTTCACCCTAAATTCTAAATGCAATACCATGTACTTCATACCATGTACCATGAACTTCGGTAACAACTTACCAACAAGTGAACTATGACCTTGCTCGCTCATCAATGCAACTAAGAACAAATGCCCATCTAGGACCACAAATTCGATAACTCGGTCGCTTTGAAACAATGGTGTACTTCCCCTTCAAATAGAATATGACGGGCACACCAACTCTTCTTAAAGTACCACCGCAAATTTTATTAGTACGTGTGTATTCAACAGTGGACAAAAACTATATGTACATTAAAGGTATTTCCCCAAGATCCAATCAGGGCACAATAGCTCGAAAAGTACACAGCGCTTCTTGCTTCCTAATCATGGAAGCCCAAGATTTACGAATACATTACACCTATTATTTGTAATACATAATACTCGTAAATACTCAGATCTATTGACACGTGCTTACTATTGTAATTGCCCACTGTATACTTACAATCGCTAGATCAAGTCATGCAACCGTTTGTGGTTGTCGTATGTCCTACATGCAGTAACGACTCAATTTGAATGCAGGATATTAGGGACGCTACTTGCAGGGATTAGTGTAACCGGGTCGCGACGTGGTCCATAACTCACGGCCCACGAGGCAGCCAGACCTATTTATATCACATTCAGATCATGTTCGCCTTGAGTACTACCAATTGAGATACATCGCAAGTGCAAACGTACACATTGCTAGCATCTTTCACGATGCATTATTTCTTTATATTTTTTTTCTACCTATTCCAGTAGCCTCGATGGGTTATAGTAGAATTGCCGAGCGAGTAGGTGAGCTCACGGGGCTCTAACCAGAGGAAGTTGCTATCACCAGCCCTAGCAAAAACAGTGCTTCGCAAAATCTACGACCGGATTGGAAACGCGTCCCACTGATAGGATCAGGCAAGAAACTGTGATGTAAAAGAAATTATATTTTATTATATTAGAAACACTGGGCTTTCTTTGTGTGTGGGTTAATTTACTCGCCGAAACCTTCAGCGCAAGCGACAGGTTCGACGAGAACGATGACCGGTGCTTGAGGTACCTAGAAGCACCGTTTGGTCGTTGGATCGGGAGTATCCGAAATGACATGCTTAGGGCGATGTCGATTATTTACCATTCGGTCCGCAGGATCGAGTATGAAATTTATTGTCCTTTACATAAACTTACTGAAGGTAGAGTGTCTTTTAAAGTGGGTACATACCACCAGATCGCCTATTTCTCCTGTGAAGCAGTAATGCGTTTACAGCCGTGAGCTCATCCACCAATCTAAGCATTAACAAAAAAAACCTGGACAATCTCGATTTATTTATAATTCCGTATGCAAATATATTGCTTATTAAGATTATCAAGAGGAAATTGGTTTTCCGTTGTTTTTGCCCCATAGACACAGCTATTTGAGTTTCTCGACGGCTCTTCTCAGTTGGTCGCGATTTTGATGCGATGGTGGAAGATTAGTAGATTTGGTAGTAGTAGAGATTACTAGATTGTAGGTAGTAGCTTAATGTCAAGTTTTTATTTTATAATAATAATAATATCCCATATGTTTGTAATCAATAGTATGCAATTGTTGCTGTATCCTATAATATTTTAGACCAGGGTAGAAGCCTTTAAAAATAATGAAAAGTGAAAGAAAATAGTAGTAGGATGAAACCCATTAGAAAAAGAGGACAATATTATAAAAATGGAAGGAAAAATAATTTACGGGCGATCTGAGGTCGGGAAGGGGATGGGGGGGGGGGGGTTAAGGGTAAAAACGGTTTTTCTCGATTTGCGGCAAAACTAAAAGTCCTATGGAAAAAAGTCAAATGGCAAAGTTGTAGGTACTGAAAACGTACCTTTTTATGTCCCAAATACGCTGTAATTTATTTGATTAGAAATATTTATTTTTTTACCTTATTTTGAATTAATATCGAAAAAGGACCCTAATTTTCAATCGAAAATTCACCTGTCAAAATATCAGCTTTTTTCAAAAAGTTGGTATGTTTTCTGCTCGTTGAAATCTCTACTTTTCTGATGGTGAAAAAAAAAAATGTTACTATAGTAAATCTTCTCAGAAAATGCAAAAAAACTCGAATTCAAATATAAACTAACTTTTACTAACTTCAACTAACTTTTGGCTGACTTTCATGTATATTTCATATATTTCAAATATCTTTTGATGTGCTAAAATTTTTCGTAGGTCACTCAGGTATATAAGTTATCTAAAAATAGTTATAAATAGGCATCTACGCATATAATTTAAAGAAGATTGGACAACTTTCTCCAAATATTATAGATGTCTTATTAAATATGAATTTTATTAACTTATTTGTTTGTTAATTTTAGTATTATATTTTGATTTGCAATTTTTTTCTATCAATGAACATGTAATCTTATGTTTTTCGAGTAATTAAAGTGTAAATTTTAAAATAAAAATTTGTATATAATAATTAAAAAAAATATATTCGAATTCGAGTTTTTTTTCGTTTTTTTTGCATTTTCTGAGAAGATTTACTATGGTAACATATATATTTTTTTTCACCATCGGAAAAAAGAGATTTCAACGAACAGAACACATACCAATTTTTTGAAAAAAGCTGATATTTTGACGGGTGAATTTTCGATTGAAAATTAGGGTCCTTTTTCGATATTAATTCAAAATAAGGTAAAAAAATAAATATTTCTAATCAAATAAATTACAGCGTATTTGGGACATAAAAAGGTAAGTTTTCAGCAAATTTCGTGAAAAAAGATTTTTTTTTGAAAAAGATAAAAATAAAAAACCAAAAACTTGGTTTTTTAATTTTTCACTTAAATTTTGAGGTTATGTGAAAAAAGTGTAAATACAAAAGTTTTAGATCTTTTTATTACCTACAACTTTGCCATTTGACTTTTTCCATAAGACTTTTAGTTTTGCCGGAAATCGAGAAAAACCGTTTTTTACCCTAAACCTACCCCCCCCCCCCCAACCCCTTCCCGACCTCAGATCGCCCGTAAATTATTTTTCCTTTCATTTTTATAATCTTCCCCTCCCCTTGGGAATGGGTTTCATCCTACTATTATTTTTTTTGGTTTTAAAAATTATCGACACTGGTCTATTTATATATACTACTGATATAAACTTATATATGCTTATTAACTACTACTATGAAAGGAATGACGCGTTCTATGCACATTTTATTAACCTACAAGCTACGTTTTAGTGACTCTCCTTGTAATGACCCGGTATCCTTGAAAATGATTTCAGTTTACCAATTTAAAATGGCTCCGTGCAATAAAGTATATTCAAACACTGCCAGACCTCAAAATACTATTCGTTCGTTCTGCGTAAAATGCAACGTAAAGACTACAAAGAAATATTTATAAAAAATATACAGTATTCAGCACAATATTCAAACTTTGACCTAAGTCGCCGTGATCAATTAAACTTTAAAATATTCGAAACGCCGGAAATAATATATATTATAATCATAATAATAATACATAATGACAAGTTTATGTTTCAGTGCAGATGGTAAGTATAGCGCAGTTTACATGTTACGTCCCATAGTTACATTGTTCGGAAATACCTACATAATCAGCTTGGCTATGGTTAAATTCTGACTATTGAGCAAGAAACCTTATGTGTATTAAATGTCAAATTCTTAATTGATTAAATTTCAACAACCCTAAGAAAAAATGTATGACAAATCACTACAGACTAACAACACTTTGTTGATGCTTTTGGAATACCAACGGAACAATAACAGACTCTCCGTAACTTGGCAATTTTACATGTAGCTCATGGTAGGCCAGCAGCACGCGTTGTTGCTGACACGCGACCTTCTTTTCACGGTCTCATACAACATGAGGCTGCGTGAGTCCACCTTTACTAGCGTTGCACAACAAAATAACATAAAATTTCTGTGCATGCATTTTTAAAAAAATGAAGGTATGTAATATTATTAAAATGAACACCTACATATTTATTAAAGTCTCAGCAAAAAATAAAAAAGTGTTCTATTCGAATTAAAGGGTCACCTTTGGCTTTTATACGGGCCCTTAATCTGTTTGGCCACGAATCTATGGATTTACGCACTGCTTCCAAAGAAATGTACCAAATTCAAAATAGTTGAAAAAAAGATTTTTTTTAATGTAGGTAACAGTATTTATGGCCAGATTAGTTAATTTGATTCCCGATCAGAGTATTATATTTTATATTAAAAATATTTGGCTTCCAGGGTCTTAGTGTGTAGTTCTTGTTTCATATACTATTATGTGTGTTTGATTGTCAAAAATCCTCGGTGAGAATTTGGTTTTGGTTTCCATTCTGTCTTTGAAGTTCTTACCATTGTAACGTGATGTAGTAGGCACACAGCCTACAATTTTATGTTTAATTTTTTTTTATGGCATATAGGGGTGGACGAGCTCACAGCCCACCTGGTGTTAAGTGGTTACTGGAGCCATCGACATCTACGACGTAAATGCGCCACCCACCTTAAGATATAAGTTCTAAGGTCTCAAGTATAGTTACAGCGGCTGCCCCAACCTTCAAACCGAAACGCATTACTACTTCACGGCAGAAACAGGCAGGGTGGTGATCCACCCGCGCGGACTCACAAGAGGTCCTACCACCAGTAATTACGCAAATTATAATTTTGCGGGTTTCATTTTTATTACATGATGTTATTCCTTCACCGTGGAAGTCAATCGTGAATATTTGTTGAGTACGTATTTCATTAAAAAAATTGGTACCCGCCTGAGATTCGAACACCGGCGCATCGCTCAACACGAATGCATCGGACGTCTTATCCGTTACGCCACGACGACTTCAAATTTTCTTGAAGAATTTCTTGAACAAAATATATTACTTAGAAATCGGATTCATCGTAAAAAAAAGCAGACATAGGTCACAATTATCAATTAAACAATTACACCAATTAACCATATCAAATAAAATTAGTCTTCTAATAAATTAGGTCTTACAAATAATAAGTTACCTACATCAAAAAACCTAAGTTATTATACTCAACAAACTAACAGGAAAGTAAAACATGTCAAAGGGCACAGCAATCTAGTTTTGTATTAATCACTTAGTTGCATTTAATTAGTTGTTGTTTAATTAACTGAAATCAAACAAGAACTGGCCTTGTCTGACTTGTCATCCTCGTTATTGTCAATAAATCATATTTCTATTTCTATTAGATATTGTGAATATAACAGCTGCCCCAAATTTGAATCAATGAAATTAGGGCATCGCGATAACCGCTTGCTGCGAAGGTTCAGGTCACCGTAGTCTCGTTTCTTGATGCAATCCAGACACATAATAATATGAATTCAAAGAATACCTTTGCCTACATAAATAAATCAATAGATTATTATGGAGTTTTTTTTACTTATTGTTTTATACTTAATAAGGAGACAGGCTTCACAGATGTATTTTGCCTTAAAATATACCTAAATAATAAATGAATAGACCAGACTTTTCAGCAACAACAATTATGCATATATAAAAAATATATGGGACTCACAAACTTTGTTAGTATTTTTCACATATTTTTATCCCGTTTCAAAAGTTAGTTCCTGCTTAATGCAATATTAAATATCGTATGACAATACCGTACAATCATCATCATCAGCCCACAGACGACCTTATTGAACATAGACGTCTCACAAGGTTCGCCACAATGACGGGACTTGCGCAGTATACAATATAAATATAAACAATGTTATATATAAATATACAATGTCACCCAATTCCATGTTATTTTAATACATAAATAAATGTTTTACTGTGGGCCTTTCTATTCATAAATAGCCCTCTGAAATATATTTAGCATCATGAGACGGTGGCCGCAATTGTGCACGATAGCGGCATTAGAGGCGCCAGCGATATAATTCAACGAATGACAGTGATGTCTTTTACAATTAGTTAGAATTACATTATTATTAAATGCAGACAAACTATACACAAGTATTTAAGTGAAAATCATTGCGCAACTACGGTAAAATGCGCGTTACGTCGACTGTTTTTATGGAATTCATTTTATCCTTATTCTTATCCATATTATATATATACTTAGGGAGGTCAAAAAGTTCGTGGAATGAGAGGGAAGGAAGTTATGATTAAACTCCAAACTATTTTTCCTTCTCAATATATTCTCCCTTATATCTAATAAATTTTTTGGATCTCACAAATAATTTGTTTATACCGTCGAAAAAAATGATTTATCTTTAGTGTCAAAATAGGCCAAATTTGCCGACTTCACTTTTTCATTGTCATCAAATTTCTTTCCACACAGCCCTTTCTTCATTTTTGGAAATAAATAATAGTCACTAGGAGCCAAGTCTGGACTGTAGGATGGATGATTCAATAATTCGAGCCACAACGGTGAATGGCAGCCGTCACAACATTGCAAGTGTGAACAGGTACGTTGTCGTGCAAAAGGAGAACACATTTTGACAGTTTTCCTCTTCTTTTTTCCTTGACGGCTTCTTTCAATCTTCCCCGTTAAGAAGCGTAGTACTGTCCCGTTATAGTAATACCACGTTCTTTATAATCGATCAGTAAATTTCCTTTTGTATCCCAAAATACAGTTGCCTGGATCTTTCCGACTGATTGTGCCACTTTGAACTTCTTTTGCGGAGATGTACCTTTTTTATGCCACTGCATCGACTCTTGCTTTGACTCAGGTTCATGGTGAACCCAAGTTTCATCTCCAATGACGATCTGGTCCATAACTTCTTCAGTTCTCTCTCCACAGAGCTCTAAAAACTGACGAGAGCACTCGACACGGTGGCGTTTTTGAAGTGGCGTGAGCATTTTTGGAACCCATCTTGCACTGACCTTAGTCATCCCAAGATGATGATGTAGGATATTTGAAATAGTTGATTCGGATACTCCAACCATTGCTGCAAGTTGTTTCTTGTTAAGGCGGGCATCTTCCAACACAAATTTTTCTATTTTTACGACGATTTTCGGTGTGGTGGGTCGTCTTCAATGGATTTTTGTCCTTGTTTGAAAAGACCATGCCACTTGTAAACCATGGTTTTACCAGGGGCAGAGTCCGCGTAAACCGCTAACATCTCTTGAAAAATAGTCTGAGCCGATTTTCCTTGCTTGGTAAGGAACTTAATAACGGCGCGGTGTTCAATTTTCTCCATGCTGACTGACTTCTACCCGATTCAGTTGTTTGCAGGTCGATAACTCAAAAGGTAATGACCCAATTAAGTTATAATTTGGTATAACTATATACTCTTATTGAGTTGCTTAACTAGTGCCTATTTGGACGAGAAAACTAACCACTTCTTCCGCGAACTTTTTGACCTCCACTCGTATATATAAATTTATTTACCAAGTAAAGATAACTGCTTACATCAAATGTTGCAACATTAAAGTTCTAATATGGTGGCTAAAAAGCTACATTTTCTAAGTAGTTTCCCGCTTTCTCTTGTCCAACTTGAATCGGTATCCAGGACTAACTCAATTAAAAGGAACTCTTCAACGAGCACAGACATGCCTTAGACAATTCCTTCCGGTTCCACCCGATCCACTAACCCTGCTATTAGACGTCTGCAGCTCTAATATTTGGAGGAGGTATCGGTACCCTGGTAACCGTAGTGACCAAATTCGTTGAGTATCTTCTATTCACTATTCCTGTGAGTATTTAAGTTTAAAGCTCTTCGATACTACCCAAGCAAAAGTAACCTTAAGTCGAATAAAATCTCTACAATGTCTTCCTATTAGTGAACTAGACTAGACTAGTACTGTATGTATATTGTAAGAATCAACAGGCAGGCTACCATGCAACAGTGATGATAAATGAAATAAAATAAAACTTAAATAAAAATAAATTTAGATGAAAAGTCTACAAAAAACAAATTCTTAAACTTTCTAAAAAGGAAAAGTGCACTTGAAACTGAATAAACAAAAATGAAATGTATTTGATCTGCACACGAATAATTCTAAAAAAAATGTGTATTTCAAAATAATTAAAACTGTTTAATTCTATTTGCAGTTTACTTTTAAACGAGTTTAAATAAAATTTAAAAACTATTAAGAATTTGTTGTTAAAAACTTTTTAACTTTTAAATTTTTGTTCAACATACCCCTAAAATAAATATTTAAAAATATTCTGTTGTTGAATGGATTCGCGTACAAGTGACTGATACATTTTTTCTAAAGAAATGTAATGAATGTGTAATGTCGTGTAATGATCGGGTACTGTCCATGGACCCCGGTAACAATTTAAAATACGGAAAGAGCGTGAGTTCATTACATCTAATGCATTCAAAAGTGTTCGATTGATATTTCACGTTCCGTGTGCCTAGTGCGAGTTTTTAACGTTCTCGATAGTGTAAAAGTTAACGCAAATTTGTACGCAGTTGGAGCAGCGCCCCTAGAGGCATACGTAGGCAAAGTTCCAACTCCATACAATTGTATTTTGTAGTCGTCGTGGCCTAACGGATAAGACGTCCGGTGCATTCGTGTTGAAGCGATGCACCGGTGTTCGAATCCCGCAGGCGGGTACCAATTTTTCTAATGAAATACGTACTCAACAAATGTTCACGATTGACTTCCACGGTGAAGGAATAACATCGTGTAATAAAAATGACACCCGCAAAATTATAATTTGCGTAATTAGGTACTGGTGGTAGGACCTCTTGTGAGTCTGCGCGGGTTGGTACCACCATCCTGCCTATTTCTGCCGTGAAGCAGTAATGCGCTTCGGTTTGAAGGGTGGGGCAGCCGTTGTAACTATACTTGAGACCTTAGAACTTGTATCTCAAGGTGGGTGGCGCATTTACGTTGTGGATGTCTATGGGCTCCAGTAACCACTTAACACCAGGTGGGCTGTGAGCTCGTCCACCCATCTAAGCAATAAAAAATAAAAAAAATACAAATTTAAGTTAACTTTTACGCTACCGAGAACGTTAAAACACTCGCACAAAGCACACTGAAGTTAATTATACTAATCTGTGGTTATACAGAGTCATAGGTATGGAAACCTGTAAATCTGTGTGATGACTCTGTATAGTCGTTACAATAGGTAACTGATGAATGAGAAACGTTCTCGAAAAACTAAGACAGGTTTCAATCACAACTTTCGTAATTTGATGGTATTTTGGCACGGCACGCAATGTAATACAAAACAAAATATACTGGCGCGCTAGTCAATAGTCAATGATGTTTTGTCACTATATTATCTAGCAATAAAAATAATAAACATTTTTGATTACAAATTTTACACAAGCATACCCCACCCTTATACACTCATACCCAAAAATCAGATACTGCCCTGCGTATACAATACAATAATACCTTCAGGGCGTTGTTGAGACTTCCACCTTATTGTACTGCATCAGGCATGTTTGCCGATGCACACACTGATGACTATTTCGCGATAATACCCAAAAAGATTGCATCCGTTATGCGTAGAGGACTAACAACATCTTGAAGAAAGCCTGGATGGACCGACCTTGCGTAGAACAACACAACATATTGTGTTAGTATTACAGATAACTTAAGAACTATGTTAGTAAATATATTTTAAATTAAAACAAATCAAATTTGTCCCTGGCGGCCTCATCAAATTGCATGTTCTACGCAAGGTCGGTCCATCCAGGCTTTCTTCAAGACGTTGTTAGTCAAATAAATATTTTTTTTTGTTTTTTGTTTGTTTGTTTATTATAAAATATTTGTGTACCACGGTGAATCGAATAAGTGCATAGCGTTAGCAATCACAGAATAGAATAAATGCGACTAAAACCTAAGTCGTTAAAGATAACGACAATTTCAAAATAACCTTGCATGTTCAGAACAACAATGCTTTGGCCTTCGGTCAACGTGCAAAAACATCCGCTTGGTGCATTTTTTCTTTTAACAGTCCTCGCATTATTTATTTCAATTTAATATAATTCGACATTAATACCAATATAATAATACAGATAATTTAATACCAAACACAATAAACCTACTTTTAATAAGACCGAGAAATAATTAAAACATATAATAATAACATCAACTAATTGAATCCGCATCAGACATTCACATTAAATAAATATCATTTCACTGCCATTAATTCTGATAATCAAAACGAGAACTACGTATCCATCAATTATTGTCAACGTGTTTATATTAGTAAATACCACTGACGATGCTGGAGTATTCATTATGCTAATTATAATAAAGAATCCTGTATAATTATAGTCTAGTAGATATCAGTGCCATGTATCGCAGACTGTAGTTGATATCCTGCAATGAGTGCCGCCAGTCAATGAACCCTCAGTCGGTAGTCCATAAGCTACCTAGCTACCGATTGAATATAAATAAACAAAAGTGAACGACTAGTAAATTTATTAACATATACGTATTGACTAACTTGAGATCACTAAGTAGTCGAAATTTGATCATAATCACTGACACCTCAAGATTTATATCTATCTTTATACGTATCGTACCACTTTGTCAAAATGTAAGTGTTCAATAAAAATTTTAAAAAATCATTATTTTAAACATATCATAGGAAACGTAATTGATGAACTTTTGATAAGCTGCTAAATAATGCTTTAGGCAATTTTTCCCCCTTTTGGGCCTCCTACGAGTTTCTCGGCCAAGGGGACGCGCGGGGTATGTGGGACTGGTCTGCAGATGCTGGGAGCGGATCACGGTCCCAAGGGATAGAATTTACGACCCTACCAACTAAACGACTCCCCTGCACTTTCGCCTAAGTGTCGGATCCCCCCCGAGATCACAACCCAGGTAAGGGGCTTACCGCGGTCAACACTACAACCAGACAGCGCAGCTCACTCCAAGGACGCCCGGTCGACGGAGTCTTCGAGGCGAAGTACGAAAGCTCTAGACCGTCTCGGTAAGATAGCGCGTCAGGCCGCCCAGACGGTGCCGCTGGTGTCCCGGAATACCGCGTTGGTCCAGAACCAGCCTGCCAGGTCGGGATGCGATACACCGCCAACCGGTCGCTCTTACGATGTTACTTCTTGGCGGCGTGGTAGAGTGCTGGTAGCGCCTCGAGCCCCCCAGGTCATACAGTAACCTTCACCAGGGGAAGCAGCTTTCTACAGGGGTCGGGACATACGTTCGTAGTGTGCTCTCTGGCCTTCTGCTCGATATCGACGGATCGCACTCTTCTCATCTCTCGACGCATCGCAATATTGTGGACTAGCAGAAGTCGAGCATCGCTTTCCAGGACGCGTCGCTGCCGAGCATCGTAGACATGACCCCCCCTATGACCGCGACGAGGGCAGTGAAAGACATTTTTTCCCCTACCTAAACGCTGGTAGCCTTTTTTTTCGGGCAGGGGGCCGAACCTTATAGGAGGTGTTCGTTCGGCAATTCATGGATTGGTAGGTAAGCTCACACTGAGACCTTAGAACTTATATCTCAAGGTGTGTGGCGCATTTACGTTGTAGATGTCTATGGGTTCCAGTAACCACTTAACACCAGGTGGGCTGTGAGCTCGTCCACACATCTAGGCAATAAATAAAAATTAAAAAATATTACATACCTCTTGTAAAGGTTACGTATACGTTTTTTTTACGAATTTTCTATTAAGAAATAGGATATTGGAATTAAATTAATAAATTTGTGTAATTACTTATAGTGGGGTACATATAGTAAATCCGAATGTGCGCACCACCACCAATTTTTACAGCGAAGGATGAATGAGATCCAGCTTAAAGGGGAGATAACCAATACACTTGATACTGAGAAATAGAACTTAAGATAGCTGGCGGCATTTACATTGTAGTGTCTATAGCTATCTTTTCCCCCAGTGTATGCCATAATAAATAAATAATTCCCAATTGAACACTTTCACAGATTAAGGACCATTATTCTAAGCGGCACTAACTCCTACTATACACTATGTAACACCAGGTAACGCAACACGCTAGGTAACGCCACATACTCGGTAGCACCAATCACCATACTAGGCCCCGTCATGACTTACGCGAGTGTGGTGTTCGCTCACGCGGCCCTACCTACCTACACGACGACCTGGGCCTCGAATCTATCCAGAAATACATGAAGTCAGCGTCGGAACGGTACTTCGATAAGGCTATGCGTCATGATAATCGCCTTATCGTTGCCGCCGCTGACTACTCCCCGAATCCTGATCACGCAGGAGCCAGTCACCGTCGACGCCCTAGACACGTCCTTACGGATCCATCAGATCCAATAACCTTTGCATTAGACGCCTTCAGCTCTAACACTAGGAGCAGGCTTAGGGACCTCGGTAACCGTACTCGTCGAACTCGACAAAGAGTTCGCCGTGCAACCTAACCCATGAATCAGCTCGCTGAGTTTCTCGCCGGATCTTCTCAGCGGGTCGCGATTCCGATCCGGTAGTAGATTCATTCGCGAAGCAGCTACTCTTGAGCTGTTAGGTCTCCTTCGGAGGCGCTCGGGTAGCTGTTAGCAAATCCCACCCCTCCTGGCTGAGCCTTTGCTCGCCCACGTGTCCTGGTGAAACTGGAAAGGCCTCCGGGCCACCAGTAATCTTTCAATCATAAAAAAAAAAAAAAAACATACTAGGAGAAAGGACGGTTGTTATTTTCAGATGTCAATTGTACAAAGCTATCGTTGCATAATTGCTTGCCATTTTATTTAATCATTATTTATGATCAGGCCTGTAGTTGTAGGAACTGATATCCTGTATCTAATTGTCCACCGCCATGTGATTATTGTGTTTTCGTCCTATACCTAAATAGTTGTCTAGTCTATTTCTAAATGTTAACATTAGGTGCTAAAACGAATTCTTCAGATAACTTATTCCATTCTCTTACGATCCAACACGGGTTATTGTGAGAAAAGCAATTTTAGATTGTACCCTGTGTTGATTTAGTGCCGAGTTCTTACTTATTAAAGTTAGACAAGGGTCTTGTCAGGTGTCACGAAGCGGGTTAGAAAAATTACATTAGGTTTTTTTTTGTTCATTATTTACAAATATATCGACAAACATAATCACATACCTTTTGTGCTTACTAAAGCGATATTGTATTGTACTAGATAAAAAGTATTGTACTAGACAGATCACGCATCTCAATCAAACGGCTGTGAGAAATTTTCCTGTCACATGACAATTTGTCCTTATATGCATAGCGACAGTGCCATCCTTCAAGCTGGAACGCATGCCTGTCTCGCGGCAGAAATGGTAGTAACTACAAAAGAACAAGGAGTAATATTGAGCCTTTCACACAATTGCTCATGTTTTGGAAACAATGTCGATTTGCAGAGAGTGATCCGTTTACTGTCAGCTTGTAATCCCATCTCAGGAGTGTCGTGTACTACTGTGTTGACTTTGTTGATCTGAGGGGGGCGGAGCGCGGCGCGGGGCGTGTAGGAGCGGTGGCTGCGCGTGCGCCGCCCATCTTCAGTTAAGCTTATATTAAAGGCACGCATCGCACGCAGTGACACGAAAGCGCAACAGCTGTCGGAGTAAAACAACGCGCTTCGTGTGCTGTGCAACGTAACTCGCGTTCTGGTCGTCGGCAGTTCTCCGCACCGTTTCACGTCTGAACGGAGGCTGGTTGGTGTTTTTGGACTAGATCATCCGTCAAATTCGAAGGTAAATAATTTCCTTGTTTAAAAGTAATCTTTCATTATTGATGTAGATATTCAATATGTATAAGTAAATATTATATTTGACGTCTAAATATATTACAGTAGAATATTAAGTACCTATATATAAAAAATTAGTTTTGATGGTTTGACGATTCATATGGTGCCAAATGGATAACGGGCCCATGGATTTTACAACATCAATTTGGATTCTCACCTAAAGAAGCGGGCGAAGCCCAACCGCAGTCCTATTATTATGAAAATTATTTTTTTGCATTCTTTATTCTCATCGGTTTTTAATGATTATGTGCAATGTTTGAACAACGCAAGGCCCGTTCACGGGGAAATAATACAATAAAAAAATATCAACGAACCTATGTCGATGAAATACATATATTTGTTGTATATACATTTCCCAAGTTCATAAATTGATATTATATTATGTTATATAACATGCTTACAAATTACTACTCTAATAGAACTATTAAATGACATATTTTATTTGATAAATATTTACGCTTTGACCTATAGTATTGATTTATGTTTTGAATCCAGTGGAAGTTTCCAAAAGAGGTATATGTGATAGGACTTTAACAGGAAAATTTTAATCGTTAAAAAAATAACAAATAATAATAGATAAATAAGATCACCAATCAAACAACATTTAAGTGTATTTACATTATTACATTTAATTTCTATAAAATATTGTTGTTTTAATTAGCACGTACCTACTTGTTGTTTATTTCAACCAAGTACTTTGCTCAGTCAGCTGTTTTACGACTCAGTACAGTCCCGTTCATTTATGCAGCCCAGGAACTATGCGGATTAGAATAAAGTATAGGGTAACCATTTTTATTGCCTGTTGCTAGATCGAGGGCGTCGCGAAAATTATACAGTGTAATGTGTGTGTCGGTATATGGAGTAATTTAATGCGATACAATAAAAATTTATTACCAGGTTGCTTGAAAGATCATCTAGCCACTTAATGGGAAAAACAATGACATCAATCAACAAAAACACTATCATGCCCTTATTAACAAGAATCATGCATCGCTCAATTGTCAACAAGTAATAAATTGAGATACAGTGTAATTACATTCAAAAAAGCGTCTTTGGTAGCCACATTCTAGAACATGAATTATGATGATGCTAGTGATCTAGGTCATCATAGCGGGGAATAGGATTCATTGAAACAATACTTAACTCTTAGTCCTTTTAGGGTTCTTTACCTAACTACTGCCTATTGTATAATTATATCTGCATCTTGACTGTTTTTCAATGTTAATTATGTTTTGGTATGCAAAATAGTATACTCACTCTGAGCCTCTCTTTCATGTAAGAAATTGTAGTATCGTCATCAGATTAATATCGTGTCAGAGTCAACCATGTTGATGCTAATTATGCTATTATACATTAGGCTCCAAGTCAATTGCATATATATAAAAACTTGCATAGAATGTTAACGAAAATATTAGATAAAAATAAGCGACTATTAAAATAATCAAGCAAAATCTATTCACCGCCAACTGAGACAGAATCTATATGAGAACTGTTTGACCCGGCTTAGTTAATTATGTGCCATTTTAATGATCGTAGATATATGTAAACGCGCTACGATTTTCTGTGAACGTCACTAAATTTAATATTTAAAACTAAACGTTGAAATTACTCTATTGTTATATTAGCTCTTTTCCATAATTGTTATTAATAACTGTATCAAATTTTCACCTCTATTAAAAAAATTACGCGCGAACACATCGAAAACGAACAACAAAAAAAACTCACAAATTCTCGATTTTTAAATTATAAAACCACGTTAAAGGTTACAAAACTCAATACTCTCGAAACTATAAATATTTTAAAGTCAACCTTCGCAATATTTTTGACCTTTATGTTGAATGCAAAACAACAACAACAAATGTTCCAAACAAAATTCCACGACCACTCAATATCGACCCTTCTCAATTCTTAATTATAGTTCTTCAATCGTAACGAGTTGTTTTAAAATACAAAATTAAATCCACCTATTTTAAATTCCAATGTAAATAAAATTTTACCTGCGTAATTTATTAAGGTCATTACCAACTTATTCTTTGAATAGCGTAGAGTAATGGCCTAACAAAATGCATCATACGTGTTTTGCAGCTATCGTCTAGGTGTTTGAACTTGAGAGACAGGTCAATGTTTAAATTGGGGTCGAAAGCGGTCATACTGCGAACTCGGAAGCTGACATTCGTGAGAGTGACCCCTGGTGCGGTTAATTCTTTTGCATTCGACAAACACGATTTACTTTGTAACCAATATGTCCCTAACAATGAAATAATTATCAAATCAATAATAATTTTGGCGACGATTGTAAGTAGTGCCTGCTTAAGTTTATGTAATTATTAGACAAAAAAATATGGAAATAAACAAGAAAACACCTATTTTTATTAATTGTTGAATTTTTTTTAAATATTTTGGTAGTTATAGATAATCATCGCTCATGGATACTAACAATGCCAAATGTTCTGGATGACTAAAACTCGACACACATAGTACTATAGTACTACATATATGATGTTTACTGAAGCCTATTTCAAAACGTTAATGCCGCCGTAAGTTATGAGACGTGCAGTCGATGTCAATTTTAGGGTGGCTGTGGCCACAGCTTTGGACAACTCAACTGCTTCGCAGAATAAATAAGCAACATACAAGCACCTTTTTATTCGAGCAGACGACTAAACCTCATACATGAGGTTTCCGCACATAGGGGCCGCGAACTCAAGGATGTTTTTACACCACCCCCTAAACGATTCCCCTTGGACTCTCTCACCGAACGTCCGAACTCCGCCCGAGATCAGAACCTGGACAGAGTAAGGGGGTTCTTGTGGTTAACACTACAACCAGACTTGCGGTGCCAAACCGAAGGCGCCTGACTGATGGGTTGTCGAAGTCGAGTCGGGGTCGACTGTCGACGACGCCGGTCTCAGCGATACGCTGGCCCATCAGGCCGGACGAGCAGTGCCGGTGTTGTTCCAAGATACCCCATTGAGTCAGAACCAGCCTGCCGGGTCGGAGCGCTATACGCCGCCGCCCGGTTTGCTCTTCCATAGTACGTTCGACGATAATACGGACCGTAACCGCCGTCGCGTCGTCCCATCCTCCTGGTGCCAGCGCGCTTGTGACGGTAGCGTGCCTCGACCTCAGCCTCGACCCCCTTAGGTCGCCCTGACTACCCTGACCATCACCGCGATGAGGCTACCTGCTCATAGAGGCCTTAGCTGGACGAATGTCCGACCCCCGACTAGGCGGCAACGGCATGACGCCAAGAGAGAAGAAGAGCTCTCCCTCTTCGATTCTGCCACCACCTTCTGTTATATGTTGGAATCTCAGAAGTTTAGCATAGCCTGCTAGTACTCGACAGCCGCGACAGGTCCGGCCCTATCCTCGCGACGAGGACACAGCGCTGCCTCAGTAGCAGTACGCAAGCGTGTGCTCCGCCGTGTCATCAATGCCAATGCAGCCAATGCAACAAGGTGCAGGTAGCGGCCGAACATGGAAGTACCTACCATTACCTCACTAACATATTCATAGTAGCCCGGAGTACAATTACCCCGCCCTTTCCTTTCAATCATCGATTGTCACTTGCAAATTATCCGTATTGTCTGGAACTGCTGCATTCATTCACACTCTATTTCAAAAGATTATATTAAACTTAACAAATTCACACTGTTTCCAGAGTACTACAACATATTATAATTTTGCAGACGAAATACGATTTAAAAAAATCGCCTTAATCTATATTAGGCATATGCATATAGGCATTGCTGCTACATAGCTACTGAATACGACGAGTAATTAAAAAATACAAGTTGCCTCACATCTAAAACTTACTATTGATTAACGTTTTTTTTTTTCGTAAAAGACGCAATTCAATGTTTGGCATAGTTTTATTCAGAAATTGATAGTTCAGTACGCGTGAACCGAGACGCTACTTAGATGTTGTGTCGCGTCATATTCATACGAGTCAGCTGCCTGACAACAAGACAACAGCATTATTAGGTACCTACGAGACGGAAACACGCGCTCTCTGTGTGACCAGGGATACCAGAGTCCAACAGTAACATTTAATAAAGAATATAAAACATTACATGATCGTGATATTAGATTTTTTTTTTACCAGAAAGAACCTGGCCGACTTTATCAAATTAAATATATTGAACTCGAATAAAACTTTTAAAATAAGTTAAACGTAAATATACTCAATAATTCTCATATAATAGTATGTAACATTTGAACATAAAACGTTATTGTAAAATTTGTAGTAAAAAAAATGTTAGTGAAAATATATTAAGACCGTATTGGATACGTGTTCTAACTAATTTTTTTATCAATCATTTTTCGAGATTTAAGGGCAATAAAGTATGTAATCAGAAGACTTTTTTTATATTTCTATACCTGTCTTTCTCAGTAGAAATAAATAGAATGCTTCTTGCCAATATGGTCGCAGAGCACGCCGTACCACCAGTACTTACGTAAATTTACTAAATTACATTCTAATTTCTACTCTAGTTTTACGCATTTAATCTAATACAAACTTGGAGCAGCCCTAAATGCAAGACCGGTTGCAATAACAGTCCAGACATACTCGTCCTCATTGATATAAAAGTCTTCTGAGCCTGTATAATACTTCGGCTAGATAATCTTTGTTCATAAATCATTTTACATCGGTTTTAATAATATATATAACAGTTTTAATATATTATACAGATACACGACGTTTATAGGAAGAGTCACGCTTCGAACATGGACACTAAGAATGGGCCGTGAAAAAATAGGAAATCCATGTCTATGAACCGTCAATTGATATCAACAAAAGAACTCTACATGCTTCTTCGTATCTTTTCCAGCTTTAAATCTCAAAATTTAACCCAAGATTATCTGTATAAATTCATCGTAGAAAAAGATATCCAGATCAATTCAATTATTAGACAAACATGTAGGTACAAAAGACGCCAGCATGGTAGGGCAGCAATCAATTTCAATTTATGATTTTTTTTTACTCCGGTAACCGTTTACCCTAAGGTGAACAGTCAGCCACCGTTTGTGGACTCCAAAATCCAAATAATCCAATCAAATATAAAAATCCAATCCAAAATAAATATAGAACTTGCCACTTCATCACATTTCTTCAAAGCCTAGAGCAAGCGATGTAAGATGAGCTGTATTTGCGTACGCATGAAATCACGGACACACGCTTGTGTAAGCTTACTTTTACAATTATACAGTCTGATTTCAATAATAATAATACTAATTGTAAATCCTATAATTTTTACTTGATAGAAACCAAATAGACTTAAACTAATTATTTCATTCACTCAATTACTTTACCTAATTAATTCAATGAATTTCACTTAATTATTCAAGTTTACATTAATTACCATCAGTATATTATTACTGTTGCCTCGTAATTAATTATATTACAATTGTTTATGTTATTGTAAAAAAAACTTTATATTTATAACAATATAATCTTATCTACTTTTATTTAGGTTATTTTTCTTTCGCGTAAGTTTTTCATTAATGAAGCTTTAAAAAAATCGTACACTAAAATGTTTTTAAATGTAAAATTTTGTATATTTTGGATTAACATTATCAAGCAATAAAGAGAAACAATTTTGAAAAAGATTTTTAACTATGTATATAGTTAGTATCAATGGAAACATCATCAGATCTATCGAATAAAATTCGAAATTAAAATCCTTAACTATTTCAAACGAATTCGGCTACGCAACAAACCCACATTTTTTCAATACTCAAGGTAACGGTATAATGTCAGTGTGCGTAAGACGCAACATTAAACCATATATATATATATATATGTATATACCATTGTTTTATCAAAGTAATGCTGCACCCACCCTAGACATACTATTCTTGGACGTAACGTAATAAAGGAAGAAGCTGATTTGCATTTTTATTAACGTGGAAGGTGAACGTGGCTAGTGAAATCATCTTTCATTTGAACCCAATGCTATTACTGGTATAGGTTCGAATATCCGTGGTTATTATTCACTGACCCAACACAGGATGTCATTAGTTTAGATGTATTTATAGATTCTCTTACCCAGTATTGATCTTTTGAGTCAATGGTCAATGAAAATAATTTTACAGTAAGGAGAACGCACCGTTACGTTCTAAAAAATATTAAAAAAAAACTAAGATAATTTATTTATAGAAATTGTATTTTAAAAACAGTGAGAATGACATGATAGTAGGTACCGCAAAATAAAAACTTGTCGAAACTGATAACCTCCGCTTTTATATATTTTAAATCTTTTAAAAAATAACATATAAATGTGTTATAAATATATTTTCGTGTCATATTCGTGAATCGACTATTTCTGCCGTGAAGCAGTAATGCGTTTCGGTTCGAAGGGTGGGGTAGCCGTTGTAAACTATACTTGAGACCTTAGAACTTAAATCTCAAGATGGGTGGCGCATTTACGTTGTGGATGTCTATGGGCTCCAGTAACCACTTAACACCAGGAGGGCTGTGAGATCGTCCACCCATGTAAACAATAAAAAAAAATCGACAATCAAACAAGAATGATTGGTTTTAATGTTATCAATATCCCTGCCTTTTTGGTTTAGTTAATTTTACAATTCGCCTTCGATTACTTTCAACGATAAGTGGGAAAATATTAAATGCAATTAATTCGTTTTATTATTTGTTTTTCATCGACATTTTCTTATTGATACCCAAATAAGTGCAGAGCTTACGGGGTATTATGTAGACACTAATGCACTTCAAAACATGAATACTGCCTCGCCCTACTTGAGGTATTGAAGAATTTATTTAAAAGAAATAAAACATTAATACTTTAACAGTGAACCAGAACTCTTCTTAGATATAAGTAAATATAATAAAATATTCATAATATTTATACGTATGATAATAATGTTTTTCAAGTATACTGGAAATAATATAATTCATTTTGATCGTACTTAATGAAGCAAAAACAGAATGTGCGGATAATATAAACATTCCAAGTCCATCATTGGAAAACATCGTGAATTCAATTAATTATGTAAAGAAGTTCAGAGTTAATAAGATGACATTTGAACTTTACTGCCACGAGACACGAGTACCTCTGTAGTTACCTATCCATATGAGATACGATAAGATTGGATAGTAAGCGGATATGATTACGTAGGATACTTAATCAATATTACCATTTCACATTCAAGTCTATAAATATGCATTTCACTTTCAATATTACAATTGCATTTAGGAAATGAAACGTCCTTTGAGGGATTCATATCTTATATCAGTCGGGTGGGGTCGGTATCAGGTTACAGCTTCACCCTTCAATATAAAAGCCTAAAGCCGTCTCGTGTTACTCACATTCAAGTATCAAATATCAAACCTAACTTTTGCGCTTAGATATTTTATTACTCTTATTACTACTAGTAACTTTTAGTTGCACAAAGTTATTATTGACTGAATACGCATTGTTTACTATTGCAGATTAATTAGATAAATCTGTTAATTACTCGGTGTTTCAGGGTGACAAAATGTTGGTGAGCAACGCCATCCAGCTTACAGTATTCATGGTAGCTGTTTTATGGAAAAACGAAGCCGAAGCGGCGACAAAAGCATCTGTCAAGTTCTGTGGTCGCCACCTGAGTGAGATCATGAGCAGAGTCTGTCACGCATACAATGGCCCTTCTTGGGATGTTCCTACAGGTATTTAATTATTTCATGAAATCCTACACAATTTTTAGCAAATCAGACGTTGCCACGTAATACTTCCTTCATGAATTTGTGTAATAATCTGTCAAAGACGTCCAAAGTCCAAAGTAACGTGTACATATGACTATTCTCATTTATAAGATATAGCATTGAATAATAATAAAAAGGTCATTTATATCTGATTACAAAATAATTATTGTAAACAACTTCAATCACGTTTAAATTATAATCCAAAACCCAAATAATAACAGTACGTTTTATATGTAAAGATAGCTGATGTGTATAAATTGTTCCCACACGATAGTATTTCTAAATTTAACATTGTATGATGACTTGTCAGGCCAAATTCTGGCCCTTATCTCAATTTTATCGGACGGAATTATTACGGACGTTGGCATAAAACTGCGTAATTAAGTAGATTAGCCAATGTGAAAAGTATGAAATTATTTAGATGCTCGCCTTCTGTAGGGCTTTTTCTATGTATTCCGACTTCTAACTGTCTTGGGCTATACGAATACGAATGACTCATTTGTTGTCTGCCTATATTTCTACTTCTAGTTCGTGGTAGCCGTTCCACTTAATACCAGAGTATTGTATACGATCAGAATCGTATACAGGTGCTGTCCTTTATCAGGGATAATCAGAAGAGACAGCACGTAGTCAATATTACCACCGGCATACTTACCAATCAAAACGAATATTTTACGAATTATGAAATCAATCAAATATGTCGTTTACTATAGGTAGATAACGAATAGCCAATATCAAAATCTTGAAGACGACATTTATTTAGTACTAGCTGACCCGGCAAACTTCGTAGTGCCTCAATCTATAAATAAAAGACCTAAACTTTTGTATAAAATAAAACTTAAAACAAACAAAAGGAATCCTTCTGACGGGGGACACATCAAAGGGAAAACCAAATTATTATTTTTATTTAATTCCGAGCAGACGTTCTCCAGTTTTAACGAGACTAACAAACAGCAATTCATTTTTATACATATGGATAGATAGATAATTTAAATAAAAGGTTTTATTTTATTTATTACTTTGTAACGAAGCAAAAATAACACCGGCCGACAAAATTTTCCTTGTTCAAGTTCTGATTATTTTTTTCCACTAATTTGGTAGTGCTGATCACGAAATTATACCTCATTTTATCGTATCACATCAGGTTTTTAAAAAAGTTAAGACATTGGCTATTTTAAAATTTTTGATTAAAATAAATTATATTTTAGATTTTGGCACTCTTTTCTCGAATCGTGCGACCTCTCGTGAGGAAATATATTAGTTGCAACAACGACACACCCATTCGAAACAGGTTACATGCAAATACACCTCTACAGTTACTTTGTTTATAAACTTTTTACTGAAATTATTGTTTATATAAAAAGTTCTTACGTTTAACTTATATAATTTTTTTATATATTTTTTTTACTTATTTACACTTCGATCAATAATACTACTTATTGATCGAAGTATTTACAAAATTTCCATGCTTCTTGTGTGAGTGGGACAGTAGAGCACGAGACTAGCACTACGTACAAAAACAATGGAATCCTCGTAAAAATCTCAAAGTAGGAACAAAAAACGTTATATGAAATTTTTTTATTAGTCCTGAAAAAATTTTACTACCTCCGCTTCATATCAGACTCGGTATTACAGTTCGTTAAAGTATTGGATGAAAACAATGCTAGTTTTGATTACCTGTGTGAAAAATTTCCAAGATTATCTGATGCAAAAATTTAAGACGGAGTGTTCGATGGACCGCAAATCAGATCTTTGATGGCTGATGAAAAATTTGATGCCAATGAATGAATGAATAACACTGAATCAGATGCTTGGCTGGCGTTCAAAGATGTTGTCAACAATTTTCTAGGAAATAATAAACATCCCGACTATAAAAATAAGGTTGCAAGCTTAATGGATAAGTAACAAAAATTGGGGTGTAATATGCGCATAAAACTCCACTTTCTAGATTCACATGTGGACTTTTTTCCTGATAATCTTGGTGATTACAGTGAAGAGCAGGGAAAAAGGTTTCATCAGGACATAAAAACTATGGAGACAAGGTACCAAGGTCAATGGAATGTGAATATGATGGCTGATTACTGCTGGTCACTGACACGTGATATTACTGAAGATACTCACAAAAAAACTACACCCAGACGTAATTTTGTCGCGAAACGTAAAATATGTCACTCTAAATAGTACTGTAGCATGGTTTAGACTCAATGTTTTCTTTGTAAATGTTCCAATATATGTTTTTGTAATATGATTATTGATTTTTTCTTGAAATTTTGAAAAAAATGCTTTCTCCTTCTTTTAAAAAAATCTGATGTGATAGGGCAAATATGTAGGTGTTTTTGTGTTTAAAATAGTATAAATTGGTGATATTTGTGGCTCAAATACAAACAACTTTCAAAAAATTTTCATTTGTCGGCCGGTGTAAGTGTTGGTGCATTGAAACAAATTATATAATATTTTCTTCGGTTCTCACGAGTCGTAAACATAATTAAAACTACTTTTACCGTTTAATCTCGTAATATTTATTTATACTATACTATGTCCGACGTTTCCAACACTTTGCAGTTTTCGTGGTCACTGTAGTTTTTACAAGATACTTTATTTTTGTTAAATAGTTGAACAACCCGGTGGGTTGCTTCGACGAAAACGGCAACTTGGCATCGCCGACGAGTGCTGCTTAATGGGCTGCACTTGGGAACAATTAAGCGAATATTGTTCTATTATTGCATAGTAAGTATTGCACTACTATTTTAAGGTGGGTGGCGCATTTACGTTGTGGATGTCTATGGGCTCCAGTAACCACTTAACATCAGGTGGGCTGTGAGCTCGTCCACCCATCTAAGCAATAAAAAAAAAAAAAAAAAAAACTACATCTTTGACAATTTTTTATGGATGTACCTTTTAGCCACTAAACAAATTCCTTTGACTTGACTAAGTGATATATTTTTAGTAACTAAGTCTCTACAACTATATAATCCAGACATCTTAAATGAGTAAACTCAATCTCTACTCTTGTTTTTTTGTTGCACTAAAAACACATATAGCAGCTGATAAGAAGGAAAAGTAGTAAAAAGCACGTAGACGCTAATGCATATATGTTATGATAGACGTCGTAGCCTACATGATAAGACGACTTGGACTTCCACGATGAAAGAATAACATCATGTTACAAAAGTAAAACCTGCAAAAATCCTAAATATGCGTATTTTACCGGGGGTAGGGCGGTTTTTTTACCGCCGCGGGCACGTAACGCACTCCCGACTATTTCTGCCGCACAGCCGTCATGCGTTTGAGCTTGAAGGGCATCATTGTTGCCGCTACACAATTCAATTGAGTTTTCAACCTCATATCCCACGGTGGATAACGCAAATAGTGTTGTGAGTGCAATAACCACTACTAGACGGGACGAGAACGCGTATATTCATGTAGTGCAATAAAAAGTAGGTACATGCAAAGGTAACGCTTGTCCCTTGTAGAAGACATTCGGACTTCATACCGATCACAAGAGAAGTGCTAGGTACTATATTTTGCGCCATTGTAAAACAAATAATGGTCAAGCAAAATAAGATAAAAGATGCAAATTAAATTCTCAAACTGATGTTTAAACATGCCGTGCCAGTTGCCACCTGCTGTTAATAAGTCCCTAGACACCAGAACCTAAGCACGGTAGTCCATTCTGATACATAATGATGTCTCATCCGATATAATTAACATGTGCTTCCCAATAGAAACTTTCAGGACTAAGATATCTACCGGAATCGATTCAGAAAATGTGAATCGAACCAGTACATAGCGTACTGAATTATTTTTATAATTTCTTTAAGAGTTTACTCTCTTTACAGTTCAGAATCGCCATTAGAAGATTTAGAATCTCACGTAATCGCAGATCGTTCGGCGGAACAGGAGAACTTAGCGGGGGGTGCTAAGACGACGACTACAACGACGACACCGGCTGTGGTAGGCAGTGATGAGCACGTGCACGTTCGAGGCGAAACGGGACTCGCATCGAGTCACGGGTACGGGCGGGCCAGAGGACGCCGCTGTTGGTGCCGGCGCAAGAGGCGCTCGGGCCGACGGCGAGCCTCCCTCGTGGGTAACATGGTGTGTCTGTCAATCGTTAACATGATCTCTTTATACTTCATTGGCTTCATTAGAAATTTGTTGAATGATTATTTTATTTGAAATTTATTCGAGATGACTTCGCGGTAGAGGGTGGTTTTATAGAGTGTCAGTGCTGTTTGTTGCGTATCAGTAGTGTTTAGTTTCAGCAGTAAAGATTCAAATTAAAAATTCATATATATTAGCTATTTGTTGTCCACAAAAATTACAATTACCAAAAGACATATTTAAAATAACGTATTTTAAATGTGTGAATAATGGACATATTTAAAATAATGAAATATTTTAAATGTATGAATAATTTTGAAATAATTTCCATCAAAATTGCCGAATTTCGTTTTAGATCTTAAGTATTAAGAGAACATGTTACGTTGACAACATAACTAATTCATAATTAACGCTTTTTGCATGTATTTTTTTTCTAATCTGATAATAACAACATAAATGCTGTGAACATAACATAACAAGCTATAGTTAAAACTACACGTTAGACAATTACAATGTTAGATTATTATTTTTTTGTGCATAGCCTCTAGCTAGCTAACTAGCTCATGGCTCATCAGCTGTTGTTGTGTACCGGAGCCGATATAAACTAAAATTTGAATGTAAAATGGTTAGAGTTAAAATTAAACAAAATATAAGAAGGTAAGTGGAAACTGACGTTGACGGCTTACCGCATGAAATTTAACACAAACTAAGTTCAGGTGTAATCTAACCAAGTAGAAATATTATATACATAAATGTACTTACGTAAATGTACTACTGCATCCATTTGGGTTTTATACGATTGCATGTTTTACTATTCATTAAAACAAGCATGGAATAATATTCATACAAGATTAGCACATTTTTATAATCTTGCTACAGGAGACAAGCACACGATTTAATATACCTAACCGTAGTGTAGGTAGGCAACATTTTAACAACTGTGTCCTTGTCAATGACCATGAGTGACGGTAACCGCTTGCCATCAGGTGGATCATAAGCTCATTTCTTTTCGATGACAGTAAAAAAACACCATATTGTTTACAGTGCCAAAATTTTTCTAATAAGCTACCAATCGCGACTCGTAAACAAACCGTTACTGGTGGTAGGACATCTTGTGAGTCCGCACGGGTGGGTACCACCACTCTGCTTATTTCTGCCGTGAAGCAGTTATGCGTTCCGGTTTGAAGGGTGGGGCAGCCGTTGTATGAAACTATACTGAGACCTTAGAACTTATATCTCAAAGTGGGTGGCGCATGTACGTTGTAGATGTCTATGGGCTCCAGTAACCACTTAACATCAGGTGGGCTGTGAGCTTGTCCACCCATCTAAGCAATAAAAAAAAACCTCCCGACTTAAACATGCTATAAATGATTTCGAATAAACTTGGACCAATTTGGACCTCATGAACTGATTCACTCGAGACTAGGATGAAACTAAGGCGGTTGAAACAAAAAAATAATTATAAGTACGAAATTGTTACAGGCGATCATAAAAAATGCAGTTCGCGCCGCTCCCGTCGTGGGCACCGTGTCACCTCTGATTACTTGGGGCAGAACCCTCAACACGGACCTACCGCGACCGAACAATGACAGATACGCTTACGTCGTCTACACATAAATATCGAACTTTGCTTTCGCATGCAAGATATGTTATCCTAATAAAAGCTGGATTATTCGACATATAATTCAACTTTTCCTATAATAGTAATAATATTTCTACATAATATTATTTAACCTACACATTATGTTACATTACAGACATTAAAACGTTTTATGCGTAGGTATAATAACTGAAAGTGTTCAATCAAAATACCTGATTAGTAGGTAAATCTGAAATTCATAAAATTATGATATTCAGCCTTGAAAGACTATACTATAAAGTAAAATCAAAAGTGTGGATATAGTAGCATGGTATGAACTTAAATAATCTGTCATGAAATCATTGTTATTAAATCAATTTATTGTAAACGTAATATACTAGGTACTACGTTTACAATCCAAGTAATAGGTACAAATTTACTAGGTGTCTATTTTATTTATAACGAAATATTCATTCTCACAATTCACTTTAATTTATTGCATATCCCCATTTTAGTCTAAAAATTATTCACAATAACTCGAGATGAAGGGATTATATTGAATTGTTTAAAAGTGAATAAACTAGTAAAGCGTTTAAAAATGTAGTTTGTAGTAGGTAATTATACTTCATATATATATAGAACTTAACTTTAAGGACACATTATAAAAGACTATGTAATAAAAGTAGATTTCTACAAACATTTTTTACATCCCCAAATTAATAATTGGACACAAAGTATACGACGACACTATTCATCATTTCACATAAAGGCTGTCGAAAACATTTATTTATATTTCTACCATTTAAGAATTGAAGATCTCTAAAATATCTGTGATAAACCACACTCGAGAATCATTATTTTGTATTGTAGTTTTATCTGCGTACCAGTGTTTTTTGTCTATTTTCTTTATGAGTGTCTGTGTAACCTTAGATTATTTATAATGAATGTAATTTTATGACCATGTATGGATACTATAATAAAATTTTAGGACAATGAAATGAAAGTTTAATTTCGTACCCAAGTAGCTATATAGATAAAAGTCTAGCTAGTACATATTATTATTGTTATATAGATATATTTATTACAACTAATTTTTTGCAAAAAAAAACTAACTTGTTTGAGGTATTTATTTACCTATGAAGTTGCCGTTTAGTAAACATAAAGTTTTCATCGATATTTTTTAATTTATATCAATTCATTTCTGCCATAGCAATATTTCAACGCCCTTCTTAAAGAAGTCAGGTAAACGGGAGCCAAAAAACTCTTCAAAATCATTTTGTACTACATCTTGGGTATTTTATCCCTGGTAAGAAATTGTTTAAACTTTTGAATAGTAGAAGACTGGCGACACAAGGTCTCGTGGATAAGATGGATGACGCAAAACTTCCAACCTTAGCTCATATAGCTTAGAGATCGTCTGCTGTCCGTATGGAAGCATCCAGAAATGGATCAATATCATTATTGATGCTAACGTTGAAAGCCGCTGCTAACTCAACGGGAGATTGAGTATTGTCAGCTTCTACTATCGCCTTTAATTCGTTATTGTTGAATTTAGTTTTCGGGCGACCACGAGGTTTACTTTTTATATCAAAATTTCCATGTTTTTTTCCCCTACCTAAACTAGTAACGGGAGTTATGCCAGCATATTTCCATGTTGGCAGCGTTCAAACCAGTAAAAAGTCGTGCGTTCGTTCATAGTGTTCACTCCGCACACGTCATTAACGTTGTGAGCCAATGTGAGCCGTAACGGCCTTGCTACCGCAACGAAACTTGTATTCCCTACTTACTCCCATTTTTATCGTGTCCATATTAATATCGTATATAGTATCTTAAGGTCTGGCAGTTTGTTTGACTTGAGTTTTATTTTCACCGTAAGACGATCCTAAATATTAGACAAGTGCCATCCATCTTCTCTATTACAATTAGGTCGTCTTTATTATTATTTCAAAAACATTTTTTTACAGTTTGAAATTCTAGCACAACATTGAACAACGACTAATTATCATCAGAATACAACCCACAGACACAGCCCATTGAGTTTCTCGCCGGATCTTCTCAGTGGGTCGCGATTCCGATCCGGTGGTAGATTCTGCGAAGCACTACTCTTGCTAGGATCAGTGTTAGCAACTTCACCAGGTTTGAGCCTCGTGAGCTCACCTACTCGCTCGGTTACGCTGACATAGCCTCTCATGGCTAACAGCTTAGGTAGGAAAGAAAAAAAAATCAGAATACATAATTCAAGTGATTAAAGTTAAATAATATAGTGTAATAATGTGCTCTCATTCGCCTCGGGTTCGTTTTATTTCAGAATATAGGGGCAAAAATCAAAAAAACACAATGTTAAAAATTTGAAACGTTTTTTGTAAACTCAACAAATAATCCACTTACAAATTTTGAACTCATAAATGAATTATAATTTATTAGAAACAGTTTAAATTGAATTTTAGAATTCCATTTTTAAGGAACTAAGATGATATGAACATTTATATTATATTGTGTAAAATGCCTCATCCAAATCATCCAAATAAATGTTAAAAATACTTCATATAAAACATTATTTAATTTTACAGATTAATGTATTTTTATTTATTTTATAAAGTAAAAATACAAATACTCTTTCAGGTGTTCATTTCCTTCTCATTTCAATTTGCACATTTGTATTCCGACAAGGTACTAGTTTCTTCAGACTTATTTGCAGTAACTTCAGTGACGAGCTCATTTTTCTGCTTTTTTAAGTATTCCTTAAGTAAAAAATACTTTGCTATTATTATAAATAATATCAACATCGCTAGTCATAGCGGACCTTTGTCATTTCCATCTTCTGAATTATCTGACTGAGATGCTTCCATGTTACCATTGTTCAATGGAAGCAATTGAAACTTTAAACTATTACCTTTATTTCTCTTTTGTAGTAATCTTGCTGTTGATTTGGTGTTTTTCTCTATTACTGAGTATATATTTTCCTGAAAAATAATTGTTAAATATGTATTAGGGAATAGTCTCGAATATTAACTTTATACTACCGAAGTCAAAATCATACAACTATTCAAATACTATTCTAAAGATTTCTGAATATTACGGAAGTTGGAAAACATAGTCTCTAGAAAAAAAATGTGGAAGAAAAAAGATCTCGGGGCCACTGCCCATTGCGTTCGTCTGATCAGATCCGCATTACACCGGAGTCTATGATACTCTCAGAGTAGCTGAAGATAGAATGAGATGACAACATCGTGAATGGTGGTGGTTACGACCTTCATACACGAGGAGCACGACTGGAGGAAGAAGAGAATAAATTTAACCAGACCGCAAATACAAAATATCTTAAACAAAATTACTGACTGACTGGGAACTCCGAGTCCGTGGTGCACTAGTCAGGTTCATCAATGACCATAATAAAGGGTGAAAGGCTTTGGTTTAAGTGACATTTCACTTAATACGCGACATTTATCTTTATAATTAAAATTGTGTTATATTTGGTATTAGCATCAACTATTCGATGTTCTTAATTGAACTTCAATCAAATTTACTCCATTCAAATATCTGAAAAGGTTTTTTTGCTATGATATTTTTTCTAAATTTTAACTATTAAATGGCCCGGCCCTCCTGTAAAACCGCAAAAAGGTCGCTTAAACCAAATAGCATTTCACCCCTCGATATATTATACAGCTTTATTGTTTAAGAACATATTATTTTGCAGCAGAGAAATATGAATTTAAGGCGCTCTCAATCAATAATATTCTGTACATCCTTACAAGCTTCAGTATTTGTTTTATATATCAGGGGTCAACAGTTTTATATTTCGCTCAAATAGCCCGTTTTTTATTTTATTTTTCCTACCTATGCTGTAGCCTTGAGAGGCTATATCAACGCCACCCTAGCGTATAAGTTAGCTCTCGGAACTCATCATCGGGACAACCGCAGGCGTTGCTAACACTGGCTCTAGCAAGAGCAGTGCTTCGCAGAACCTACTGCCAGATGGGAAACGCGACCCACTGAGAAGATCCGGCGAGGACGGTGACCGGTGCTTGAGGTACCTAAAAGCACCGTTAATGGATCGAGAGGACCCGTAATGACGTGTGTTTTTTACTGTGCAGTAGCTTAACTATAAGGCGGCAGGGCTGGTCAAAATGACACGGGCCTACGAACTTGAAGTAAGGTAAACTTTTACATTTGTAAATATTCAAAATTTTATATATATTGAGAGCCCATCTAATGATCGTACCACCAACCTTAGATGGTACAGTTAGCCATTGACGGGAAGTTTTTTATTAGTCTAGACGAGTAGTTTATGTTAGACCAAACGCCATATACATTGCAACAAAACTATTTTGTAACATGATATCAAAGTATCGATCCCGCTCTTAAATCTACTAAATCAAGTTTTGTTTTGTAAATTGAATCTTATTCTTATCTTTTATATCATTGTTTGATACCACCAATATGGATTTACGTTAGCAAAAATTTTATCTACAATATAATTTCGAAGATAGTTATTAATATATTTATATGGTACCTCATAGTTCACTGTTCTCACCTAGCTTATTAAAATTTAATACGAAAACTAGTCTACGTACAAGTGACAATAATCATCATCAGTCTGTATCTTTCCACTGCTGGATGTAAGCCCTTCCCATAGTCCGCGACAATGAACAGTTCTACGCCTTCCGCAACAAGTCTCTTCTCTGCGTTTACAGGTACGTGGTCTCCAGTACAAAACGTGCCTGTTCCATCGGCCCAGTGCCACTTAAGCTTGCTAATCTTTAGGGCTATGTGGGTTATTTTGGCTCTTCGATGGAATTTTTCATTTCTAATTCCATCCATCAAAGAAATTCCGTGCATAACCCATTTCATACCACGCTGAGTGACTTTGAACCTGCGGACTAGACCTACGATCAATATCCATCCAGGTTTCAGCGCCATATGTCATGACCGGTAGCACGCAAGTGTTGAAAACCTTTGTCTTTAAGCATTGCAGGAATTCTGAGAGAAAGATATGGCAAAGTTTCCCATACGCAATCCATTCGAATTGTATCCGCCTGTGAGCTTGCCTCTCGAAGTTGGTCCTGCCTAACTGAACAATTTGGCCCAGTGTAGTTTGACACAACTTCGAGTGCCGCAGATTCGATTTGCCCATGGAAGTTTCTAGAGCCAACACCATGGGGTCGTAATACAGGTTCTCCGCAATCTTGTACTACTGCTTTCGCGTTGAAATCCCCGTCACTGCGATATAATGAGTCTCGGTGGTTCTCTTGGTGCGTTCAATGGTTATTACGATATCGTCTTAAAACACCCTGCAAACTTCATCAGAGTATGTTGATGAAGGAGCGTATGTATTAGAGTTTTACTACAAGATACGCAAACCGCGTCACTGACTTCCGTAATGCATGTAGTTGACAAAAACTTTGTGGACAAGCTAATATTCTTAGATCCTTCTTGATAGAAAATAATGTTTCCTGAGGTTTTCTCCTCCTCTTCCTCTATGCCATTAATATGCCATTTTATTGTGCTCTATATGCTGTCTTTAGCCCTTTGAAATGTTCAGCTTTTAGCAATGTCCGGGCATTACACACACAGGGGTACTGCCGTTTATGTCAACCAGATATCACCGCGGTATTTTTAGCACCCTCTGGCCCTCCATGACCATTTCGGCTGACCATGAATAGCGGGACTAAGAGCCTTTAATTTTCTGCTTTGTTCATTGGCATATGGATTGGGCCAATGGTTCACCACGCTTGACAGGCGTGTTGGTGACTGCAGTTCTATGTCCCATCACTAGGGCATACTGCTGCCCTTGTCCTGATGTGTTTTTATATGCGATTTATTATCAGTGATTATACCGCCATCTGTCAGTCGCCTCTCTGTAGTTAGCTAGCAGGGTGCATTTCATTGCTAGCCCTTTTACACCACGCCCCGTAACATAATAATTAATTTTAAAAAAACCCTGGTTTTTAACAGATTATAGATATTTGTGAATAGGATAATACATTAATCAGGTAGTTTCATATGTGAAGCGAACTTGTAAGTAATAACTATTAAAAATTAAAACTACTTTTTGAGTTTATTCTCATGTTTATTATGGTCATTGAGTTATTTCCAATGTTATCGGTACTTTCCAGTTTTCATAGTCACAGGAGACTAACCTCACAACACCTTGAGCAAAGATTAAACTGTAAGAGTAGTTATGTCTAGGACTTAAATAAATTTCAAACTATTTAACTGTGTTACTTCATTGTGTACGCACCAATACTTGTGAGGATTGTCCTCCTTCACCTGCTAAAACTACTTTAACTTCATACTGTTTCTCTACTAATTTTCCCATTTTTCTCACACTGGTCATTAGATCGTGTTCAGATATTTTTGATGACAAAATCATCAATTTCTGGCCTTTAACTGAACTGTTCTGCCGAGCGAGTTTTTTTTCTTTCCGTCTTTCAAGTTCTTCCTCGTGAAATTCTGCATTAGTCATCAGCCTAAAAATAAAAGACAGCTAATTATAATTATTCTAGTACTTACACAACGTAGTTGTGTATTTTAAATTGCTTAGGACTAACATTATGTCTTTTCTTCAAAAATAAATCTTGAAATGCAATTGATGCAATTGATACAACTGAAATTTTAGCCAAAGGTGGGTGAGCAGCTTTCGGAATGTAGTGTCTCTAACATCTAATTATAAAGTGATTTGGGGCCTCTTCTGCTTGGTCTTGGTCATTATAGGTTAATTAAGTAATTATATCAACCATTAATGACCTTCATTTGACCCAGAAGAAAAGCAACAGTCACTTCTGAAGCCTAAATATCTATCTATCTATCTATCTTTCTTTCTTTCAGCCCAGAGACGTCCACAGCTGGACATTAGCCTCCCCCAAGCCTCATCACAAATGAATAAATATGAATATGAATTCCCAAGCATCATGGAAACAGACATCAACTCATAGTCAACAATAGGAAGCAAAATACTTGGCCAGAAGAGTAAATCACATGATAGGTGTACTTGCTTAGCACTGTTTTTTATGGATACATCACTATATAAGACAGGTGCAAAAATTCTATTGTACAGTACATTGTGATTTCAATTCGTAACTATAATTTAAAAAGAATTGATACAGTCAGATTTTATCTAAAAATCACGATTTTCATACTTACTTGTAAATTGGCCGTCTAGTTTTTACATCTACATCTTGAACTTTTACAAGTTTTAATTCACGTTTTACCGATAGATTTTGGGCATTTTTTAAATCTATTATACTAACTGAATTGTCTGTACCAATTAAGGTAATTCTGTTTTCGAAGTTTTTTCTTTTAGGTACATTTTTTCCTTCTGCGTTTATAATTGTGGTAACCGGTCGATATTCTAATATTTTTTTTAAATTAAATAGCACTGCGTATTTATTCATAGCGCCACAAAATCAACACGTTATTGAATAAAATAGGTATATATTTTATATTATTCTCGATGTATGTACATCTATTATTATGTAGTAGGTAATTGTTTAACTCTTATCGATATTATCAATTTAAAAAACACAATCTGTTAAAATTAAAAACTGCACCCCAATGTTTCGTAACTTTTACTGATTTCTAGATTCTCTTTGGGGTAAGTCAAAATAAAAAGCAAATTTATTAATGTAAATATTTTTTGACATGATTGAAGATAAAGGCAGACATTTAAACGTCATTTGACATTTGACACCTGGAAAAGAAGTAGTAGTAAGGTTTTTCTCGAAGAGAAAGGCAAAGGAACTAAGCCATACAGCCAATTCTTAAGTTTAATATTTTCATATATAATTTTATGTTTCAAGGCAAAAAAGCCAATTCTTTAGTATTCTTCATTTATAAATATTTTTCAAATCCGTGTAAATGTCTATTCAGATTTTTTTTTTTTTTTTTTTTCCCATTTGTTTCGGTTGAGAGTTGTCGCAATCGTGTTTCTTGGATAATCTGACTATAAAGTCAAAATTTGTGTTCTCCATTATAAGTCTCCGAAAGTAGAGGTAATGTATTCATATACTGCTCTAAAACTTGCAGGGCACTTAAGCAATTCTTGAAGAGAAGGCGGGATGCTATCCTTATATACCTCTTGCAGTTTATCAATAAATAGGATGCGATGAATATTAAAAGCTGGACATGTGAAAAAAATATGATGTAAAGTTTGTTCTTCATTTAGTGAGCATTTATTACAATTTGGTGATGAAGTTATTTTCATTCGGTAAAGGTGAGCGCTAAATTTGCAATGACCAAATCTCAGTCTACAAATCTGTGTGTAGAACTTCCTTTTACAGAAATATTTGCTCCTAGCGAACCAGGGTTTAATACCAATTTCATTATTTATTTCAGCATACCATTTACCTTTGGTTTCATTTATATGCCTTCTGTTTTCGAGCCAATCTTTATTAATTTGTTGACGAATATCAGGAATTAGGTCTTGCCATGGAATTGAAATATTTTTAATCTGGCCACCCAAGTTATTTATTGATTTTGCAAAATTATCAACTTTTTCATTGCCCACCACTCCACAATGTGCTGGAGTCCATGTGAATTCAACAGTGATATTTTGGTTACTTAAATCCGTCCAAAGTTTTTTAATATGATAGATGACATGGTTTATTCTATTGCTAAAGCAATTATTTTGAAGGTTGGAAAGAACTGACATACTGTCACTGACGATAAGCCACTTATTCTGTTTTCTGGCACATATGTCTTCTTTTATATATTTCAAGGCATGCAATATAGCAAGTGCTTCTGCTGTGAAAATGCTGGATGAAGGTGGTAAACCAAATCCATATCCAACCTTAATATTGTTGTGATAATAGGCTAGTGATACTCCTTGATCTGATTTTGAGGCGTCAGTATAAATACAGTGAAAATCGGGCCATTCGGTTATGTGTTGATCAAAGTCTTCTTTAGATTTAAGGTCATTATTTATAGATATACGCATAGCACAGAATTTACTCTCAAATGTATCTTCATAACAAGCCCATTTATCAACTGCTTTGTAAATGTTATATTGCTCAACAAACGCCATAAAATTCAAGAAGTGAAGAAGAATGAAAGGGTATTTTGGGGAATTAATGGAAGAAGGAATAGTTTGGGAATGCTGAAGTTTTCGCAGTAGTGCATGATGTGAAATAGCAAAAAGCTTAAGAAGAAATTTAAATTTTAAAAATTTGAATCTTAGATGTAATGGTGGGACGTTACATTCTACTTGCATAGAAATTATTGGTGTGGTTTTCATGGCACCAGTTATTAATCGCAAACTGTTGTTTTGGATAATTTCAAGCTTTTTAATAAGAATGGAATTTGATGCGTAACAAAAATAGCTGTACTCAAAATGAGATCGGACTATAGATTTGTACAACATAAGTAAAATTTTAGGGTCAGCACCCCATGATGTCCTTGCAAGAGGCTTAAGAATATTCAAGGCTTTAGAAGCTCTGTCTGACAAGTCATAAACATGCTTATTCCAAGATAAATTCTTGGTAAATATTACACCAAGAAATTTAAATTCATCTACCATAGGGATTAAGTTATCATTATAATATAAGTTAGCACATAAATTTCTAGATCTACTAAAAACCACTACTTTCGATTTACTCAAACTTATATCCAATTTTAAGTAATTAAAGTAAACTTTTAATTTTTTTAAAGCTGTGTTTAATTTGTTTTCTGCTATTACCATGTTAGATTCTGAGCAGTACACAGCTAAATCATCAGCATATTGTAAGTTTGTGACTTCTGGACCAAGAACAATATTTAATTTATGAATATACAGAATAAACAATAATGGACTAAGTATTCCACCTTGACAAACTCCCAAATAAGAGGGTTTTGGACCGTATAAATTATTATTAAATTTAACATATACTTGTCGGCCATGTAAAAAATAAAAAATCCAAGCAATTATTTTAACAGGTATGCCAAGAGTCAATAGCTCTCTAGTGAGAACTTTATGGTCAACATTATTAAATGCTCCAACAATATCAAGAAAAACACAGACAAGGAATCTGTTATATGCAAATGCACTATGAATATCTAAGTAAAGATTATTCATACTTTCAGCAGCAGAAAAACCTCTACGGAAACCAAATTGATTTGAAGGTAATAATTTATTTGATTCTATATAGAACTCTAATCTTTGTTTTAACATTTGCTCAAAAAGTTTACCAAAACAAGATGTCAGAGCTATAGGTCGGTATGAATTGTGATTTGTGTTATCTTTGCCTGGTTTTAATATTGGTACAAGGCAATCAATTTTCCACTCCGGTGGGATCAGAGATGCATTCCAAAGTAGGTTTAATATGAGAATTAACATTTTTTTCACTTCAACTGAGAGATTCTTTAGCATTTTGTATGAAATATTATCCAAACCAAAGGCCGTATCGCGTCTAGAGTTGAGAGCACTATGTAGTTCAGGTAAAGTAAAACTTTTAGTAAGAAATTCATTGTGTGTATGTGTGTTTGATACATGGATATTGAAATTGACCTGTGACTGGGGGTTTGATGAAAATTTATTTAAAAAATCTTGTATCCAACTGCTATTTGTAGAGCTTTTAATATTATTGTTGTGATAGGTTTTGTTAAATTTTCTTATTGTTTTCCAGATGGTCGATAATGGCGTTTGTCTGTTGAGTAACTCACAAAAAGCTGTCCAAGAAGCTTCTCTTTCTTTATTAAGTGAAAGTTTTTTAAGTGCTTGTTGTTTTTTAAATGAGATATAGTTTTCCATAGAAGGATCTAATTTGAATTGCAAATAAACCTTGCGACACTGTTCTATGGCAGCAGTACAGGTCTGATTCCACCAAGGTAGACATAGCCTTTTTTTGTGATTTGTGTTGTGTGATAAGGTTATGTTTTTTGGTTTCGTGTTAGCATCATTGACACTTTCCAATAAAATATTACAAAAAATGGTGTATGAAAGAATGGGATCGGAAAAATCGAAAGTGTGATCTAAGATTTTGGAGTCAACAATTTGTTTATACTTGAACCAGTCAACATTTATGTAGCTTGGTTTGGAAAAATTACCCTGACTTGCTTTGTTATTTGTATTTTCAGAATAGCTGAACAAGATGCTAGTGACAGTTGGCAAGTGATAGCTGCCCATTGGATCATTGTGAACAGACCAGTTGCAACGAAGTGATAGTGATGATGAAACAATTGTGAGATCTAATGCATTGGGACGCCATTTGTGGGAACCCACAGTGGTGGCTTGTCCATCATTGAGTATACAAAGATCACTATCTTCAATAATACTATGTAGTGTTGTACCACGACCATTATTCGAAGTGCAACCCCACATTGTATGATGAGCATTAAAATCACCTGCCAATAGCAAGGGCTTTGGAAGAGAATCAATCAAATTATTGATATGTGTATAAGTAAAATTTTGCGAGGCAGCTGAAGTAGGACTATAGAAGCTAACAATAGAGATTTCTTCATTGTTGAACTGTAATCTAATAGCTATGTTCTGCAAAGAATCATCATGTAATGTATTTAATCTAATATAGTTTAAATTATTTTTTATAAGTATAGCAACACCATTATGGTTGCTACCAATATCTAATCTTTCTATTTTGTAACCTTTGATATTAAATTTTTTTTCGGGTTTTAACCATGTTTCAGAAATTAAAGCAATATGTATATCATTATTGTAAAGGAAATATGTAAAAGCATGTTTATTACTAGATAGACTTTGAGCATTCCACTGAATTATGTTCAAGTGGTCCATAAAAAAATTAAGTGGTTTTAAGTTTATTTCTGTTTTTGTTTGTACTGAAAGTATCTAATAGAATGCTTTTGATGCCTGCAGAAGTAACAGGCGTTTCGTCAGACTTGTTGAGAGATATTATTTTGATAATAGAAGAAATAAGTAAGTTTACAAAGTCATCGCACTGTAGGAGGTTTTTTATATTATCAGTTGGTTTAGACTTGTTTAATGTTGGAAAAGACTTCTCATTGAATAAATCGGCGTATGCAACTTTTTGGTATTTAGTTCTATTTTCTTCAATTTTTTTTTTCTTAATAGGGCAATCTGAAGAAATTGCTATGTGATTGCCACTGCAGTGAACACAAATGGCTTCCTTGGGATCTTTAGGGCAGTCTCTGTATAGGTGTTCTTCACCGCAGATGGTGCATTTTTGCGAATTCTTACAAAATTTGCCGATATGACCGTAGCGTAGACAACGCAGGCATTGGCTAACTGGTGGAATGTATAGGCTTACCTCGAAGTACCATGAATCTATATCAACACTGTCTGGTAATGTAGGGCAGGCGAAAGTTAAGGCAACTGTTTGGGTGGGCAGCAAACACGATTTGCCGTCCTCATCGCGCCCTCGACGCATAAGTCGACGCACGGAAACTACATCTCTGGAACTTGATAATCCATTATATATGTTTTTGTTCGACATATAAGTGGGAACATTTCGAATTACACCAGTAGTTTCAGTGAGTAAAGCGGGAATTGATGCTTTTAGGTGCAGGTCCTTTAATGTTTTGGTATTATATAGGGCGCTATTAGCTAACCCTGGCCGCTCGAATATAGCTCCGATTTTGTATTTGTTTATTCTCTTAAATCTTTTTATGCCCTTGTTGCCTCGTTTCAATGAAGCGCCAAGGGACATGAGGTCTCTGTCGCCTATTGGCCTGGTTTCGGAACTTTCATATATTACAATATATTCAAAATTACCGCCATCTTCTGGATACTGACGGCAGTAATTTTCCGATTTATAAATGGTATACTTATCGGTTTCAGCAGTATCGGTCGAAGTATCTGAGTCGTCGACGCTTGCCACATCTTGATGTAGATCGTCGGCTTTGCGCTTTTTGCGCTTGCCCCTCATGTTGAAACTCACCTATAAATAGTGAGATTATATGCCTGGTTACAAATTCCTGGTAAAAATAATTTGTGAAAATTTTCTTTCAAAAAATTCCGCCTAATAGGTTTGACTTCCCGCCAAAAAGTCCCTGGAAAAGATAGAGATTTTTTATTTTTTTTTTATTTTGACTCGCACGGTTTGTGCATTTGCCACTACTAGTGTGGAAAAGGTAAGGAAACCAGTTTTATTTAGGAATCAATTGGAAGGTTCGAAATTTGGAAAGGATATGTACGTAATAGGATAATAATATATAATAATGCCTAAGAGTTCATAATATATAGTGATTGGGTATAAATAAAAAGAATATTATATTTTAAAACTGTTTACATTTTAATATTATTACTAAATAAAAAATTTGATATCAAGTTATACAAATCAGAATTTATAGTACTTAATAATGTAGGGATTGATGTGGGAAGAGGAACCCGGAGGTTTATCAGGGAATTTATGAATGAGGAACAGTCACGTAGGAGGCATCCAAAGAAAATGTGATTCAAGTCCTCCTCACCAACGCCACAAGCACACAAACTGTTGTTAATGACACCGAGTTTAGCAAGGTGAGAAGCTGTACAAACATGTCCCAATCGCATTCTTATAATACAGGAAGTTGCAAGCTTACATAGACTAATTTTACAGAACCACATTTTTAGAGGAATTCGTTGCTGTATATTTTTATAATAACGGCCTTTATGGCAGCTAGAGCTATTCCAAATACTTTCCCAAGACCTCAGTAAATGGTCTTTAGGAGTGGAAAGAAGGTCAGACACAACATTTTTGTAAGGTGACATATCACCACTATTTATCGCATCTCTCGCAAATTTATCAGCTATTTCATTCCCAAGTATTTTGTGATGGCCAGGTATCCACACAAAAAGAACATCATAACCTTTGAGCTTACAATTTAGAAGTAGCTGTCGACAGTCCATTATACAAACACAGGTTAAACAAGATTTGAAAGGAAATTTCTGCAAAGCTTGTAGAGCACTTTTCGAGTCTGTGAAGATGATGGATTTGTTAAGTTTTGCAAGTAGAATATATTCTAGAGATTTTAGAATACCAAAACATTCTCCAGAAAACACTGTTGTTTCGGGGGGTAGTTTTATTTTTTGGTGAATATTATACTGCTGATGATAAACAGCTACTCCAACTGTGCCAGAGAGTGCGTGTTTAGACGCATCGCAGTAGATATAGTGCCAGTCTGCCCAATCTCTATCCGTTACAAATTTTATTTCAGTGTTAGCGTTTTGGTGGTTCTTCAGGATTTCAAAAGTAAAATTTATTTTAGGAAGATTGACAAGAGCTTCGTAGCTGACGGAAAATATAGGTAGAAACTGTGAGCGATGAGTGGGAGCTTGTAATGAAATAAATTTATGGAAACTAATAACTAAGCACGGTGGAGATTTATGGGACCAATAGGAAGAGCATTTAACTTTTTCTGACAATTTTTTTAGTTTGTGATAGAGAGGATGGTTAGAAAATTGGAGAGCTCGAAATAAAAATTTGTCACATAAAAACTGTCTGCGTAATTTTAATGGGGGGTCTAAACATTCTACTTGCAAAGCATTAACAGGGCTGGACTTCATAGCTCCGGTCACAATACGCAACGCTTTAGATTGAATGGCATCTAACTTACTTAAGCCTACAACGCTACATGGTTCTAAAAAAACATGTCCCGTAATCTAATATGCTTCTTATAATTGCATTATATAAGAGTTTTAATGTGAAGGGTTGGGATCCCCACCAAACACCTGAGAGGCATCGTAATATGTTTAATAATCGTTCACATCTAGTGGAGACATAATAACAGTGAGATAATCCTGACAGTTTAGAATCTAATATGATACCCAAAAATTTTACTTCATTTTTTACGGGTATTATTTGTTCATTGTACAAAAGTGTAAATGGTGGCGGTAAACGCATCCTTGAGAACAATACTGAGCAACTTTTGTTTACACAAAGACTTAGGGAGTTGTTATCCAGCCATAGTTTCAAAAATTCCAGAGCACAATTTAGAGAATAACTCAGTTTATTTACAAAGCGACCAGAAACATATAAGACTAAATCATCTGCATACTGCAGAATATTGGCTTTACTAGAAATATGAGATTCTAGGTCAAAGGTATATACATTATAAAGAAGTGGACTCAGTACCGAACCTTGGGGCAAACCTTTCCATGTAAGCCTTGTTATAACATTAGACTCATCAATATTTATTTGTATTTGTCTTTCAGAGAAAAGTTTATGAATAAAATTACAGAAAATTGGAGGCACTTTTAATTTACATAGTTTTGTATTTAAGATGTGAAGATCAACGTTATCATATGCGGCAGAGATATCTAGAAAGACTGCAAGAACAGATTCATTATTTGAGTAAGCTAATCTTACATCTGTAGAAAAAATACCTAAGCTATCCATGGTACTTTTTCCTTTCCTAAATCCATACTGACTTGGTGACAATAGACCTTGACTTTCGAGATACCATTCTAATCTATTTTTCACTAAATGTTCCGCTAGTTTACAGAGAACTGAGGCAAGGGCTATAGGTCTATAGGAGTTAGGATCTGATGGAGCTCTGTTTGGTTTTAAAATAGGGATAATTTCGTGAATTTTCCATGAAGCCGGGATTTCTCCGGAAGTTATGGTGGAATTGATAAGATGTAGCAGATAATTCAAACTTGAGTCGCCTAAATGTGCAATGAAAGAATATGGAATACCATCAATACCTGGTGCAGAATCTTTTACATAAGATAACACACCCTTTAATTCTATAACACTAAAAGGAGAAGCGAGATCAGCAAAATTACTTAATGGTGGAAAAAAAGAAAGGTGAGGTGATAAAATGGGCATTTGTGGAGTAAAAGGAGGGGCTAACTTGTCTAAGAATTTATCTGCCACAGACTCATCAAGAAACTGTGGCAAGGTTTCCTTAAATGCTGACCTAAATCTACGGATATTTTGCCAAATAGTCGATGGAGGAACATCAGGGGCTAAAGATGAGCAAAAAGCTCGCCAGCTATCCCATTTCTTTTTTTTAAATAATTTACGGGTATTATTAATTATCATGATTAGACTATCAAAATTTTCTGTAGTGCTGCATTCATTATATTTTATTTCAGCTTTTTTCCTCTCTTTCACTGCCGCTGAGCATTCACTATCCCACCACGGAGGAGAAGGTATATTATTAATTGATTTTTTAATGAGAAATGTTTGGTTTGCAGCCTCTATCATAGCCAAGGCCAAAGCATCAGCACAAACGGAATGATTATTTTTTTTTATATTAGGGAGCGAGGACACTTTCTTTGCAACATGCTCACGAAACGTTGTCCATCTGTCACTGTCAGTATCATTGCATATTTTGTATTTTAGTCTTGGTGGGCGTCTAAATTTTGTTCTAACTAATATTTTGGGCAAAGTTATTAATATGGGGTAGTGATCACTGTCGTATGTAGAGGAAAGTGTTTTCCAAGTCAGTAAGGAAGCTAAGCCAGGGGTGGTTAACGATAGATCTGGAGCACTGATACCTTCATGGGGCTGAGTGCGCCGTGTTGCGACTCCTGTATTTAGGATGCAAAAGTTGTTAGAATCCAGTATATCCAATATTCTTGCACCATAGTAACTGGAATTGGTGCTACCCCAAGCTTGGTGCTGTGCATTAAAATCCCCTAATATTAAAACTGGTTTTGGGAGCTGTGATATAATTACTTCAATTTCGTCAAAGATTGATGATGTAGGATGTGGAATATACACCGAAACAAAACATATTTTATTAATACTTACTGCTATTATAGAGAAATCAATGCTATGGTTTGCAATAGGAATGTGGTCAAAAGGTATTGTATTATGAACAAGTAAAGCTACACCAGCATAGCCATCTGTTCTATCCTCTCTTACACATAAATATTGGGAAACTTTGAAGTTATAACCTGGTTTTAGCCAAGTTTCCTGTATTGCAATGATAACTGGTTTATACAAATTTATAAGGTGATAAATATCACTTTTTTTAGAGTTAATACTGCGGCAATTCCACTGAAGTATTGTTGATGGATCCATTATTGATATTATTAAAAAGGTTACTTACATTTAGCATAGCAGCGTTGGACGGTTCAACCATATTTTTGGATTGAGTTAATGATTTAATTAAAACAATGATAAGATCCCTAGTTGACATATTTGATAAAGGCATATTATATTCATTGAGTGAGCCAATTGTGGGCAAAGGAATGTCGTAGTCTTTGGTTAGTGCGGCATGAGCTTGTTTGTCATAGCCCTTACTATACTGTTTAGGAACACTATTTGACTGAATAAATACTGTTTTTTTATAAGAAGTGCTTGTTTTATTACTATTACCTTTAGATATATCAAAAGTATTTTTTAAAGGAGATGAAGGGGTTGCAATGGATGTTAAAACATCCGAATAGGATTTTGTCACAGGTGGGTGTAGCTTGGAAGCTTCAGCATATGAAATGCAATTATTTGCCATCAATTCTTTTATAGATTTTTGTCTACTAAATTCCGGACATTTTCTGTTGGTTGCATAATGTGAGCCTGAGCATAGACAGCATACTACATCATCCTCATCAATGTTGCAACTATCACCCGAATGATTGTTACCACACTTAAAGCAACGTGGAGTAGATCTGCATTGGACTTTAATATGACCGTAGCGGCAGCAGTTGAAGCATTGAACTGTTGGGAATATGTATAAATCAACTGGAAGGGAGTTATAACAAAGGAATATTCTCTTGGGTAAAACCTGGCCATCAAAAGTGAGAACCACTGTCTCTACTGGAACATAATTTGTCTTCCCTTCTACCACATTTTTCCTATTAATTCGGCGTACTTTTAATATATTTCCACATCCAAAAGGCACAGTGATATTTTTTATGATTTCGTCTTCGGACCATTCTGTTGGTACTCCTCTGACTACACCCATACGTGTTACAGATGAGGTAGGAATAAAGGCTTTACAATTAATTTGTTTTATTGCTTGATTCTCTAAGAAAGAGTTTGCGTCTGCATAGTTAGTGAAAGCTAAAACTAATCTATTTCTACCTATTTTTTTCAGGCTTCCATTAACTATGTTTTTAATGGATTTATTTTTTAAGAAACGGCCAAAAGAAATTGGATTGATAGAAACATTGTCATTTGGACATGATTGTACCTTTTGGATGTGAATGGTGTAAGGAGCTGAATCACATGCTTCATATAATTTCCTACCGACTGGTGTGCGAGGTTCAGTTAGACTGGTATTAGTAACATCAATCTGCTTGGGCTGTGACGCTGGGATGGGTGCTAATTGAGGTGTCTTAAAAACTGTTGACGACTCTTTCTTCATAACATTTTCACAGTGGCAGTCACTTTCGCAAACAACATCGGAAGGCAATTTATGACGTCTCCTCTTTTTATTACAATGCCTACAAATTTTACGAGATAAGGCTCTTTTTCGTTTAGTACTTGTATTACTTTTGGTTTCTGAAGCATCTGTGTCTAATAAAGAGCTTTCAGTTTCCATTTCCGAGCAATCATTATTAATCGTGACAACATGAGACACCTGTGGGGTTGTCCCCCCAGGATCTTCAATGACATTGATCAGGGACTAAGAAAAAAAAATCATAAAACTTACCTACTGGCTCCAAATATATACAAATAACACAAAATATTAATAAATAAACTAAATTAATAATACTACCACTAGAATAATCCTATTATTTACACAATAAAATGAATTTTAAACAAAAGACGCCAAAAACATCACCGCCTACTTCAAAGTTTCCCGCGCTTTTCAAAGATAGAGATATAGACCTTAGGCTCCATACTTCAAGTCGTCGTGGCCTAAAGGATAAGACGTTCGGTGCATTCGTATGTAGCGATGCACCGATGTTCGAATACCGCCTGCGGGTACCAATTTTTCTAATGAAATACGTACTTAACAAATGTTCACGATTGACTTCCACGGTGAAGGAATAACATCGTGTAATACAAATCAAACCCGCAAAATTATAATCTTGTGAGTCCGCACGAGTAGGTACCACCTCCCTGCCTATTTCAGCCGTGAAGCAGTAATGCGTTTCGGTTTGAAGGGTGGGGCAGCCGTTGTGACTGTACTGAGACCTTAGAACTTTTATCTCAAGGTGCGTGGCGCATTTACGTTGTAAGTGTCTATGGGCTCCAGTAACCACTTAACATCAGGTGGGCTCTGAGCTCGTCCACTCATCTAAGCAATAAATAAAAAAAACTTCAGTGGTATATTGATACCGTGGAACACAAAGTGTGATGTTGTGCGATTTGTTTTATTTTGTCTGTTTAGTGTTTCTTCAGGTTTAAAAGTGTATTAACGGTGGTTTATTAACTGCTTAGTATCTGTGAAAGTCTTGAAAGTGCATAAATGTGGAAAAATGAAACAAAGCCGCTGGACGTAACTTCTCGGGATCCTCCAAAAAGTCCATTGAAAAAATCTTAATAAGCGGGCACCATTTTACTGAGATTATATTTCATCCCATATTGTCTCATCTCATTTTATTTAATTTCATCCCAGTTAATTAATTTCTCAAATTAATCATTTTCATTTCATTTTATTTCACTCCATATTATCATTTTTCATAAAAATAGGAATATAAATTAAAATAAGATATGACTTAAAGGTCTTAGCTACCAGGTCATAAAATCCCTTAAAAAAAATTAAAGCAACGCTGGCAACATTCTTTCACTTTGTTTTGACAACTTGATTGTTCAAAATGGTTAGTATTGGGATTGGGAATATTTATAAAAATCTTTGTAATCTAATTACAAATGTGGAATATATTTATCTTAATTTCATGATTGATGTTTCAGTCGGCCCATAAGACGTTTATTATTAAGCGCAAATTGGCCAAAAAGCTGAAACAAAACAGACCCATTCCTCAGTGGGTAAGGATGCGCACAGGAAACACTATTCGGTAAGTAATTATTCAGTTCTTACAACAGCACCAATTAATTACCTATCCAAAGTGCAGAACATCTTATTTATCTTTCACTGTCTTAGTATCATTATTTAATAATTTTAACATTGATTGTTTGGAGGTTAAGTATGCTGGTAAATATAAAACCAGGTGTTTAGATCTGCCGCACAGATAGAAAATTTTCCATTTTATTGTGTAGAAGTATGCAGTACTAGACTCTTGCTTTTTAATTTATTAATTTAATTTGTATTTCGTGTTTTCGGTTTAGTTCTCTTGGTACAAATTGAGTAATATAAAGTCACTATTCTGACAAAATAAACAACCGGTCTGAAAAGTTGACTTGCGTGTTCTACTCCTATAAAATAGGTCTCGGCAGCAACATTAGGTACCTACCTACATCAAGAACTAAACCTGCAGTCTTAGAAAATGAGTTCACTAAGATTGGGACTATATCCCAGTAGGTAAATATTTATAAGTGACACACATGATTGAACAAAGTGCTCAGTCTGGTGACTAGAAAACTCTTCATTAATAACTTTTTATTAATTTCATTAATAAGTACCTAGCTTTCTTATGTTAAATGTGTTGTAAAAAAGAGTAAAAACAATATAATGAAATCATTTTATTTTCCAAATCCATTTTATTAACGTTACAATTTCTTGACCAATCTGACAATTTAAGGTGCATTTAGGTTAGTAATTATGCTAGGAGGTCAATAAGCGAATATCCAGACACTGCTGCTTTTTTGGCGTAATTAAATGTATCTTGTGGTTGCTTATTTTGATCTGATATGGAAACTACTTTTTTACCTAAAATAGGGAAAATATAAAAAATCCAAATACTAAAAAAACGATTCTGAATAATATGGTTGTTGCTGATATAAAACCTGAAGAATAGAAAGAATAACCTTTCACCTGTTGAAGTGCTAAAATAATTAAAATGACAATCAATCCCTTCGGAATCCGGGTGGGCGCTCAACAGACGACAGACGAGGATATAAAGATACCTTAGTTCTTTGTGTGTTCAAAAAGCCTTAAATATCAAGAAAGAATCTTTATAGACAATTAACAATATTAACAATTGATGATATAATTATAGACAGTAGTTTCGGTTTGAAGGGTGGGGCAGCCGTTAACTATACTGAGACCTTAGAACTTATATCTCAAGGTGGATGGAGCATTTACGTAGTAGATGTCTATGGGCACCAGTAACCACTTAACAACAGGTGGGCTGTGAGTTCGTCCAACCATCCAAGTAGTAAAAAAAAAATTGCACATTATTCCAATGACAAAGAATGTCCTTGGCAACCATGTCCACAAAAATTGGTATTTAAAATAACAATTAAAATTAAAATATGAAATGTGAGAAAATAATATTAATATAGTGTAAACACTATATAACGATACTGAAGGAGCTATGCATTTTATGGCATCATGTGACGCTATCATTAAATGGAAAGAAGAAAAATCAGAATTATAAAAAAAAACTTTATTTCAAACTATTGTAGTGTTAGTAATTATGTACATAAAAAACAATCTTATTTGAACACAGGTTGTTTTGTCTGACTTCTTACTGTCCCAGTAATTTTATTGTACTTTTTTACTTATTTTATTCATATCTTACGATATTGAGGAAACTGATAAACAAAGTACTTTGCCAATACTTTAGCTGCTTCAAAAGTTTTAATGCTCATTGGAGGCTCAGGATCATCTATCTCATCTTCTTCATCCAACAATTATTACTTAATTGTGGTTGTTATTGAGAGGGTGTAATGCTATATAGAGTGTATCATGGTATGGGAGACAAGCTAAACCCACCAAAGCCAAGGGAATTTGACGCTTTAGGCCCTAAAGCTTAGGGAATTGGTAATTAAATCAAGTGACTTCACATCGAGTTACTGTAGTAATTTTAGTTGTGTACAACTCACGATAACTGAAAAATACTAGTGACAAAGAAGGATTTATAATTCAATCATATTGACAATAAATTAGGCTTAAAATGTTCAGTACACATCTATTTCTATTTAAAAATAGTTAAGTATTTTTGCTCCTCTGTTTGTCAAGGGAAACTCTTTTAAATTTTTTTGTATAGAAGGTCAAGAGAAAACTGAAAACCAAAATTAATCTTAATGTTATAACTATGTTATAATGACTATGATAATAATGGTTTTAATTTGAATCATCTACCTAATATTAGTTTTAGTACATGACTATATAGCTAAATATGTGACCTTAAACTTTAATAATACATGTTATTATGATTTTAATATGAATGCATTTCAATCGTTTTTTATTTCAGATATAACGCTAAGAGGCGTCACTGGAGAAGGACAAAGCTCAAGTTGTAAGCTTGTGAATGTGTTAAATGTAATGTAATAAAAACCCTGTAAAGTCAAAGTCAAATTTTATTTAAACCTTTACTTTTTAGTATTTTTTAGAAATATTACATAGATAGATTAACAATGTATTTTTTTTTTTTGTTTATATCAATTTAGCTGCCATTAATGACACTGAAACTAACAAAATTGACAAAAAAGTAGTGGATGTCTTTTTTCAAACGAGGTATAAGGAATTTCTAGCAGTAGGCGGCGGCTTGGCTTTGGTATTGCTAATACTTACAAGTGACTGACTATTTACTATCGTGTAGACTGCTCGTCCACAAAGGATTTAAAAAACATTAGATAGGTATTTAAAAGTAGATTCAATATAATAATATAAGATATAATGATTACCTGCCTATGTACGAAGTTCTGGTGAACAATAAACGCCTATTTTTCGGGCAGAGGGCCGAACGAACCCCTAATAGGAGACGCGCGCAGTATGTCCTATCCTCCTGGTGCCAGCGCGCTAGCTACTATAGTGTGCGGCGTAGCCTTGGAGAAAAAGAGCTCTCCCTCTCACTTCACTGCCTCTTTCTGCGAGATGGTGGACTCTCTGAAGTCGTGTATCGCCTACCAAGACTTATCGGGGCTACTGTGGTCCTACCTTCGCGACGAGAACACGGCACTGCTCCGCGAAAGCGGGAAGACCGCGAGCGCGTGCTCCGCCATGTCCTCGTCGTAGCCATTGCAGTGGTGGCAATGGCATCTGTTCACTCCGTGCGAAGAGAGGCGGCCGAGGAGCTATATAAGACCTGCTTTATGTACTAGTAGAAATATATTAAGTGTATAATCTATGACTAGTAGTATTGAGTCTAGTCTCTAGGTGTAGTCTTGAGCCGCAACACAGATTATTTCGGCTGATTTCTTACGGCGAAGTAGTCGTTTGTGGTCGAATGCAAATAAGACTTCAATCACTTGTCAGAAATCTTATTTAATTTTGCAAAATGCTAAAAATCATTTCAAAAAAATATATAATGATAATTCAACTTGCCTAAAATTAAAGACGAAGCATTAGCGAATTTGAAAAGCCGCTTTGTTTCAATACTAGGTCAAATGTTACTGTTTTTTAGGCAGAATTAAAAACAGGTACATAATAAAGCAATAGTTTGGTATTTATTTTAAATAATTGTATTAACACTAGCATTTATTGCTTGTACTTGCAGTAAAGGTTTAGCAATATCACAATTTATAATACTGAAAGGCTCAGAATGCCAATTTCATTCCCATGTAAATATGAGACTTATACTATGTCAAGTTGTGTCTTCTTTTGACCCATTTATATGGTTCTCTTCTTTCTTCAGCGCTCCTGACTGGATTAGTAGGTCTTCTAACAATAGATCATTGTCTAATATTTCACCGCTGCCTGTGCGCTGAAATAAATTAAATGTATATATTTTATCAATGCCTATTGCGTTTTTTTAAACTTGTGAAGTTTATTATTGTTTTTCTTAATTACCTGTTGAGCACTAACAGACCGAGCCATTAGTTTCTGTAAATATTTATCTCTTCGGTGCTGCTCTCTTATACTTCTGAGCCGGTTGAAGTCATCTATATCGGGTTCTTCCTCCCCATCCACATCATCGACTGAAAGGAATAAGTAAGAAATAGGCTTTAATCGAAACAATTTAATACTATTCATGTTTTTTTTTAAATATTCTGAATACCTAAAAATACGAACCATAGATTTTTTTATCGGAACTCACTGACATGCCTCATTAACAATACCAACTCGATCGCGGTCGCGTTATTTGCTATATAATACTATATATGATATAACAACATACATATTTTATCGCCGGATCTTTAAACTATTGTGTTGGGTGACGTCTTTATGACTATGGTAGCCATTTGACACTCCAGCTGTGAGCTTGTTAAACCATTCATACATTGAAACCAGCGTTATCCAAATCGATACCTACGAATTTTATACACATAATCGCGCCATTATTTTTATAATTAATTCAATGAGATCATATTCACGCTTTTTTCCTATCCTATTGTACCCGTGCTTGCATAATTATAATACGTCTAATAATAGTAAACGTTCGCTATCGTAGGACACCACTACAAAACGCAGAAGACGTGTTTTTTTATTTTTTTTATTTCTTAGATGGGTGGACGAGCTCACAGCCCACCTGGTGTTAAGTGGTTACTGGAGCCCATAGACATCCACAACGTAAATGCGCCACCCACCTTGAGATACAAGTTCTAAGGTCTCAAGTATAGTTACAACGGCTGCCCCACCCTTCAAACCGAAACGCATTACTGCTTCACGGCAGAAATAGGCAGGGTGGTGGTACCCACCCGCGCGGACTCACAAGAGGTCCTACCACCAGTAAGAAGCAGCATTCTTGGTAAATCCCTTAGTTCCGAGTACCGCGGAAGTCTATAAGGGTCCGTTCACATAGACCGGATCGTATACGTTTAGAATTGGCCGGAGCGGAGCCGCCAACTATTTTACATAGACCGGCTGGAAGAGATCTGAAAGCGGTTGCGCTCGGGTCGGCTACGAGAGCGAGAAACAGTGCGCAATCGGAGCCGGTCGGCTCTTATTATTTTGCGCGCAACGCATTCAAGCATTCTTAATGACAAATGTGCACATGCAAAAATAAACTTTACTACTTTACTTTAAACTTTACTCAAAACTATGTTTCGAACGTGATAAAAATCTGCAGTTTTTTTTTTGGTGGCGAGCTACGACTCATGAGGTCATATGATCCGTAAAGTCTACTAATCATGTCCGCATGTCCGTCCCGTTCAACGCGTTCGTAGTTCCTGCATAACAGTACACTTGGAATGGAAATGGAACTGTCTGAACATGTTAATTTTGACAACTCGGATTGAATGATATAGTTCCATATGAGAACATAGTTCCAGGAACTATTTCGTTCCGGAACTACGCATGACTAGTCTGAAGATACGCACTGAGTGTCTGGCTGCCGGCAGCGCTGAGCGAGGCGCCGACGTCGCTGTCGAGACGCGGCCGCCGCTCGTCGTCGATGTCGGCGAACGAGCCCCGCGCGGTGAGCGAGCGCGCCGTCGGACTCTTGTCGTCTCGCTCATCGTCGCGCTCGCCGCCCCACTGATTCGGCGCCGAGCGGGACAACCGACTGTCTTCCTCTGAAAACATTACCTCGTGTATTGCAACTATAAAACGATGTTTCCCAGCCCAAAACACGTCATTACGGATCCTCCCAATCCACTAACGGTACTTTTAGGTACCTCGAGCACCGGTCACCGTCCTCGTCGAACCCCGTCGCTTGCGACGAAGGGCTCGACGAGCGAATTAACCCACAGATACAGCCCACTGAGTTTCTCGCCGGATCTTTTCAGTGGGTCCTCGTTTCCGATCCGGTGGTAGATTCTGCGAAGCACTACTCTTGCTAGGGTCAGTGTTAGCATCACTCCGGTTTGAGCCCCGTGAGCTCACCTACTAGCTAAGGTTACGCTGAAATAGCCTCTCAAGGCTATCAGCTTAGGTAGGAAAAAAAAAAAAGAATTTTTTTTTCCAATTCCTCAATACAGCGCGACCGCATGGCGACATAGTTGATGCAAGCAGTTTGCTTATTAACCCTTTGACTGCCATGTAGGTCGCCGGTGCCCTACGTGACGCACTGAGGTAATGTCGAATTCTGTTACTAAGTATTTGGATTTCCTTTACCTTCTTTTGTTTGTTAATGTATGTTTTAGTCTTTTTGATGTCTCAGAAATAGATTAATTCTTAGTATCTCCGTATTTGTCTTTCCCAGAGTCTAGTAGATATTCCGGCGCCTTAGAAGATCGAAGAGATAAATCGACATAATTACTTCAGTGCACCACGCAGGGTACCGATGACCTACACGACAGAAAGTCTTAATCTATGTACAATAAATTGAGGACGTACATAATTTATATGAACATTGCGTGCAAAATGCAAAAATATAAAATTTTATGCTGATCAGCAAATACATCATCCAGTCTCATATCTAAAAAAAAAAAACAATCAATCTTTTAGAAGAACACATATCCACATTTTATTTTTCACACATTTACATATCCAAATTATCCATCCACACGAGAACAGCATTAATTTTTATAATACGTACTAAACAAATGTTAATAGTTAGTGTAAACTACCCGCTATATAACGTTTAATGATTCACTTCGGCATTAGTCGTAAACGCTGGAAGAATACTCACTGGAGCTGTGATTCGAATTTCGTGACGGCACGTTAACTGGATCGCTGGGCGGAAGAGGTTTCTGCGCAAACAAACTCATCGCAGTCGGCCTGCAATGGAAACAATAAATGCAAACGCAAAACTAAAAGTTGAGGGTCGGCTTTTCTCCGAACACGAACCAAATACATATCAAACAAGAGATTATAAAAGCAAAATTTTCAAACTGTAGCCGTCGATTAGTGAAAGCTATTTTTCTATCCGTCCAATAGTTTCGTAGTTCCATAATATCATCGGTTTGTGTTATCATTAATTGAATATGCAATTTCGAAAAGGGCACATCTCTGAAAATGTAAAATGTTCAGGAAATGAAAAAAAACTGATTATTTTCTAAAGCAGTGTAAAATTTAAAATATTAACTTTTGAAATATATTTTAGTGTTAATTAGCAATAGAAAATTACTGGATTTATTATAAAATGGGTATAGGTGAGCCTCAAAACTACATGTATATGAAAAAAACGTATTTGACAAAATATGTGACATGTGCCTTTTTCGAAATTGCATATTCAATTTGAATTGAAATAAATTAGTGGTAAGGTTGGGCCCAATACATTTAGGTCTGCAACAGTAGCAGTTACAGAGGTATAAGTACCCACTAATGTTGCAGTAAATATTCAGGCCAATGTAAATAAATTGAAAAGGATATTTCGTTACTCATCAGAGTCACAACAAACAACATAAAAATTGATTAACAAAAGGTAAGTTTTCCTGCTTCGTAGCGAACGACGCCTTACGATTTATGACGTAAAACAAATTGAATAAGACAAGTCACCGGTAAAATATGCGGTGTTTAAATTTCATTTGTTTATTGGCGGTAGGACCTCTTGTTAGTCCGCGCGGGTAGGTGCCACCACCCTGCGTATTTCTGCCGTGAAGCAGTAATGCGTTTCGGTTTGAAGGGTGGGGCAGCCGTTGTAACTATACTGAGATCTTAAAACTTATATCTCAAGGTGGATGGCGCATTTACGTTGTAGATCTCTATGGGATCCAGTAACCACTTAACAACAGGTGGGCTGTGAGTTCTCCACCCATCTAAGCAATAAATAAAAACATTGGAGAAAAAAAAATGAACTAAAAAATGTAAAATAAATAATAGTTTAAAAAAACTAAAATACACGCTTTATATAAAATTCAACTAAAAAATAGAAAATAAATTTTAATAAATTTAAATTGAAAATAGTGTAAATAAAAATATTTTTTATTTAAAAAAAAGCGTGGGGTGCTTTTTAAGGTGTCAGAAAAATATTTATAACTAATAACACTATGCCACCAATAATATCAAATTAGTGTATTGTCATCGGTCCTCGATAAATCTACAAAGTTCGAACGAAATCTGGTCGTTCAAAGTGGGCCAAAATCGCGTCTAAAGGAGTCAGTTACGAACATACAAACATACATACAAGTGAAGCTAATATAAAGCGTGTAAAAAGACGCTACGTTTAAATCTAAAATACATTTACATAATAGCATACTATAATTGACCACAACCTTTAGAGACAACGTGAAGATAAATTACGAATCAAATTCTAGGAGCTTGTGAGAGTTCAGCGTTCTAACTTCCGAGGTCGTTTATTATTAGGGGAATGTGCCCATTCGCGTTTCGCGTATTGCCCGGATATGAATATTAATTAGCTAACGTACGTTTGATGACGTGACTACGTTCGTTCCTAGAATTTCATTGCTTTGATTACGTAAGCTCTACATCTGTCTGATTAATCATATTGATTAACGCTTAGATAATTTTTTTTTATTGCTTAGATGGGTGGACGAGCTCACAGCCCACCTGGTGTTAAGTGGTTACTGGAGCCCATAGACATCCACAACGTAAATGCGCCACCCACCTTGAGATATAAGTTCTAAGGTCTCAAGTATAGTTACAACGGCTGCCCCACCCTTCAAACCGAAACGCATTACTACTGCACGGCAGAAATAGGGCAGGGTGGTGGTACCTACCCGCGCGGACTCTCAAGAGGTCCTACCACCAGTAATTACGCAAATTATACTTTTGCGGGTTTGATTTTTATTACACGATGTTATTCCTTCACTAAATCTGTAAATTAGGTTCGTTGTATTAACTGCATCAGAATAATGCAGAAATTCCTTAAATTTTTTTTTCAATGTGTTTTTCATTTGGAATATTTTATGTTCGATACGGTTCGATTCAGTTTAAATTGTTTTTATGTAGGAACTGTTTTTAACAATACAATGAATCATAACCGTTAAATTCTGAATTATAAAATTATTTAAAAAAAAAAAAAAAACAGAATGGTTTAATTCTGCGTCAGCCATGTCGGTGCCTGCTCGTATCACCACTGTACAACTAGACAATACGTACATTAACCATTATGTTAAGTGGTCTCACCGCGATGAGTTTTTGTGTTACGTTTGCGATCAAATGTTTTTTAGGAATCGTTACGCCAATTGGATTTGAATTTGGTAGGGAAACCACGATACTAAATTCGTATCGTTAATTGTTAAAAATAATTTAATATTTTATCAAGGTATTTTTTTTTTGAGTATTGAAAGGAATAAAGTGCCGTGTATAATGTAACCGTATTACATTATAGGGGGAGAATTTTATCATCATATTTTTATATTTAATGCATATTGAGTAAGATCGACAGACACTTGGGAAAAAATTGTACTAAATAGTCAAATAGTTATGTGTTAGGTTTTTAAGTTACTAACGTAGATTATAAGTAATTTTTACTAACAAAATGTATGCAAAAGATACATAATACTCTATATGTATGTAGGGGTAATGGTGGCTGTAAGATATGCCATAATACGCTCGCACGTATATACGTATATGTACCAACACCCTGCTTGTTTATATAATGTACCATCCTTCTAACCGAACATCTATGGGTTGACATCCCTGGGTTCCGGCAACCTCTAAAAAAAAAGCGGACTGTGAACTCGCCCACCCATCCACAGCAACAAAAACCGACTGGTGTTTTTCGTATTGGTAATATGTATCTGACACGTTGGAGATGTATAATCGATACTTATATATATAGTCAAATGCGCTTATATGCTTCTGGATTTCATATTTTTAAAAATATTTCATTAGATTTCTATTCAATTATTCTTTTTTTTTTAATATCAACTTGTTGTCAACTATTGCATTGACGATTGTACTTATAATTGAGTTGCCTTTTTCACGTACTTCTTGTCAATTTATCGATACTTTTGATGATCTCTTTGTTGATATAACTGAATAAATAAAGAAATTATTTAACATTAAATCACCAAATTTTACATTTTTAGTTAGTTGTATACGTATATTTCTTTATTCTTTTAAACATGACAAAAGGATCGATGAAGTTGTGAAGAGAGTTTTAATTGTGAATGTTGAAGGCTTTAGAGGAAGAGGTAGACCATAGCAAAAATGGATGGATTGCGTGAAAGACGATATCTGTAAGAGAGTATCTGTATATGATAGAGGAATATGGAGGGAGAAATCACGTTAAAACACGACCCCAGGTGACTGGGAGAAGGGCAGGAGCATGATGATAAAAGGATCGTTTTTTTTTTCGATTTTAACCCGTATGGCTTTAGCTTAAAAATCAGAATAATTTATATGTTAATTCAAAATCTTACTGGTGGTAGGACCTCTTGTGAGTCCGCGCGGGTAGGTACCACCACCATGCCTATTTCTGCCTTGAAGTAGTAATGCGTTTCGGTTTGAGGGGAAGGACAGCCGTTGTAACTATAACTTGAGACCTTAGAACTTATATCTCAAGGTGGGTGGCGCATTTACGTTGTGGATGTCTATGGGCTCCAGTAACCACTTAACACCAGGTGGGCTGTGAGCTCGTCCACCCATCAAAACAATAAAAAAAAAATTAAAATTTAATCTATATGTTCACATTGGAACGCGGGCGTAATCGCGACACGTAATTAGTTTTGGTATAATTATATAAGTGTACCTGTTGTCGGGTCGTTTGCCCATACTCGTGATGGTGGCCTGTTCGTCGACCTCTTCGATGACTTCATTCGCGATCTTCATGCTGCCGCCCGCCGTGGCTGGCTTGTTCAAGGTCGGGTTGCTTGCCGAAATCGTGAAACGGTTACCTGAAATTTTATTATTTGTTTATGCTACGCTTATTTTTTGAAATGACCAATTAGAAAGAATAATATAGACTATAACAAAAAAAAAAAACAAACAAAAAAACTTCTGGTCGTGATACGTTGGCTGATTTTAATAATTTTGCTAATTTTAATTTTACTTACATAGTTATAAGTATTACTCTACTTACAACATATGGACTTAAGATGGTCTGAACGAAATGATATTTTTTTTTATTAATATTTTTTTATGCTAAGTTTATTTTTTGAACTGACCAATTAGAAAATAATAATATAGACTATATAAAAAAAAGGCTGGTCGTGATTCGTTGACTGATACGTGAGTTATCCACTTATATCAAACAAATCGTCGTCTATCGGATCGTTGCATTAATTTAGTGAAGGCATAGGAATAATTTAACAGATTCTTCAAAAACATTTTTACATTAAACAAAACCGCGATAAACTACTTTACATTTTAGCAAGGTGATGCTTTGCAGAAACATGGAATGTATAGACATAAACATTATAATTGTATATTTTTCTATAAAACCGTAATCGAACCGCATCTGAAGTCATCGAGTATTAATAAAATAAAAAAACTGAAAGCATTTGTGATGTATCTTTCCTGTTTTTTTGGACTATCACGCAAAAACTAGCGAATCGATTTTAATTGGTTCATTTCGCTATAATGATAGGAAAGAGGTTTGACAATAAAATACGTACAAATTTAGTCTTTAATAAGATTCCTTATTCATTATTATCCAATTGTTTTCTAATGACGATTTCATTACGACAAAATCCACACATTATAGTCGCAAAAGAAGGTTTTACGAAAGGAAAACAATGATTTTAACATACAACATTGACTTTACCTACATATTCATTGATAGATCTATTAAAGTGTTATGTTTTTAACATTTATATACAGGTAAAGTCTAGTTTGGCGGTCAAAATAGTCATTTACACTGGTTCGAGGAAAACTTCGTTCAAGGAACACGCCTACATCTCAGAAGCGAGGTTGAATTTAGCGTTAATTGAAAACAGGTCAATGAATAAAGTTGTAGGAGTGTATTAATAATACATAGTTCTTATTGTTCAGTTGGTGAACGTACTTAAGTCTTATTCGGTGATTAGTGGACACTCTTTATTAGACACTAGCGACCCGCCCTCGCTTCGCTTCGGAAACTGTAATTTATTATTGATTTCTCTACTATTTAATAGATGCTATTATACATATAAACCTTCCTCTTCAATCACTCTATCTATTAAAAAGTGCCGCATCAAGATCCTTTGCGTAGTTTTAAAGATTTAAGCATACATAGGGATATAGGGACAGAGAAAGCGACTTTGTTTTATACTATGTAGTGATGAAGTCAGAGTTTCGATTGTATGTATAAAGACTGTTTCACCCATCATTCTGGACGTCCATGCGGGCTCACTTTTCCCCCCTACTTATTCGCTAGCGTAGGGGGTTATTTCCGCTACTCATATTTACGCCCCACCACCAACATTCAAACTCCCCCTCCTCACTTCCACCCTATTTTCGAATCCCTGCATGAATCCTTTAATACCATTTCGTAAGCGCTCCAAGGTTTTAAATAACAATGTTTTTTTGTTTTTATTCTTTCTATCAAATTTATATTATTCCGCCCGCGTTAAATGGTACATTGACCCTGAATTTAGATTCAGTTACATCGCGTGCTGTATCAAAAATACTATTAAGCTTCGATATTTCGATTTCGAATCCCGAGTTTTTTTAGTTTTATCTACCACTTGTCTTCGTGTTCGCGTGCGTGTCTCGATACAATAAAATACGAATAAACAGTTCCTTGATTAACAAAAGTCTGTAGCGACTCACCGCTATCAGTCTGCGTGGCAGTGACAGAGGCATTAGCCGGTTGTCGTTGCTCTTCCTTGGAGAACAGTCTTTTGAGCATCGATGTGACAGAATTAGTTCTGTTCATGGGCGTTTGCTGTAGCGACGCCATCGAGTTAGAGGAGCCCATGGAGTTCCTTTCCTCCTTCTTTCGCTTACTGCTTCCGCGGTGGACGATGAAGTGTATGCCAGACTGCGCGTCGTCGCTCATCTGAATTTGCTACACGAACAAAATGTGTAACCGTTTTATAATTTGTTTCTGCTAGAAGTGATCTTGGAAAAATAATCCCGGTTAAAAATATCAATAGCTAGTTGGATTTAATTTTATTGCACGATACATTAGTGAAGTCAATTTTATATAAATAGTTAAACAAAGTTCGAAAGAAGCACTGGAATGTTCTATTACATTCGATAGTTAAATTTAAAAAAAAAACGTAAATGTTAAAAAATTATAGCGTTAGCAGAGAAGAGATATGCGAGAAATAAGATATCAAAATAGAAAAGTCGCGTACAGGGATACACAACAAATAAGAAAAACGATTGATTGTAATTTTAAAACAATATACATTAAACAATTAATCACTCATCAAGAACGAATACAATAAAATACACAAAAAAAAAACATTCTTTAAGTTCAAGGTTAAAAAGAAACAGATGTTGAACATGCAAGAAACGCTTCACATTGTTAGGAAAATAGATTTTCGATAGAAATGCTATTAGCATTTATTTCACGAAAAATGGTTATTTACATAACATCTCAAGGTTGTTAGCTTACATGTTGTCTAAAGACGTTTAGATTGCACTGAAATATGATATACATAAAAACAGTTAATGTGTGTTACGCGGCCTTGTTACGTTTGATATTAATCATAATTTTAAGATATTAGTTTGTCACATGCCGTCGAGTGGACTACTTTTGTTAATAATATGTAGTCATTAGGTTGTATTTAAAAAAAAAGGGCTGCCAAATTAAAATTTATTCAACCAATTCTTGATACGTACTTTTATTGTTTATTTAATTACTTCCTATAAAATCAATTATTCTATTATTTTTTTTATCATAACATTTTTTATCACAAAAAAATAATCGCCGCAAAGTTATGATGTACTTACTGTCTACAATAAAATGTTAATTGAATCGATAGGTACGAATATTTGTATTTTTTTTTAGGTTTGATATACACCTAAACGTCGAATGGATTCATTCTTTTCGCTTTGTAAGGCCGCTCGTTTCGTCATAGATAAATTACCAAGGTTACATTAGTCACCAACACACTCCAAAATTTTCGATGATATTAATCCAATGCTAATAAAAATAAAATATAATTAAATAATATGTATGTACTTAAAATATTTTAAATACCAATATCAAAGTTCCACACTAGAAATCCAATAAGAATGAAACGGAAAGATAAATAGAGAAAAAAATGTATATTGGCAACCCTTGACACCGACACACTGCTAAGCTCCAGCTCCGGGCGTGCAGCATGCTTAAAAATGCGACGGCTCTAACCTCTGGCGGGGCGAACTTGTAACTCACGGTGTTGGAGGGGACCATCTCGTCGATCTTGACGGACGAGGGCGCGGTCAAGACCATGCTGCGCTGGCGGACCGGCACCGCCACGCGAGCTGTCGAAGGCTCCGGGTGCTCCTCGCGCTGGTTCTCCGTGGCTAACGTGTACGGCAACTCTGACGGGAACACCTCGTCCCAGTACTGATCTTTCACCAACTCGGGATGCTCGTGGTGCATCTCATCGACTATCATGTATGAAACCTGCGCGTATTTATGGTGGATTCAATAGATATTTATAACGGCTAATCGACGGTCTAACGGCTTTTATCGTTTATGGCATATTTGAGATCCCAATCTCGGCTAGAGATCTCTACAGTCTGTCTGATTGCAGTAGCCACCAAACTCCCCTGCACTCTCGCTCTATTTCTTCCCGGAACAGAACCCGGAGAGATAGGAGGGACTCTACTTTTTTTAGTAACTAATCTATGGTAGCTTATGGGGAGTAGCTGTTCCAAGTACGCGCGAATCGGTATGTAAGCTCACGGGCTAATTCTGGAGAATTCCTAACACTGGCCCTAGCAAGAGCAGTGCTTCGCTGAATCGGATCGGAAACGCGACCCACTAGGATCGGACGAGAAACTCAGTGGGCTGTGTCCTTAGGCTAGTTCGCACGTCGAACTCTTCGTCGTGATCGCCGAGTACAAGAACGGTGACCAGAGCCGAAAAGCACCTAGACCGGTTTCTAACGTCAGTCGCAATGTGAAATTGATACCCTACCTTTACTTTAATAAATCAATAAATTCTTATATTCGTACCTGTAAATCTCTATCGATTATCCAGTTAACTTCGAAATCATCGTCGTCCTCACCAAATGGATTTATAAGAGATTCGGCTACTTTCAACCAGCCCATATAGAAGAAGAATTCTAACGTACTGAATATCGGGAAATAAAGATCAATATTACTAATGTACGTTGATTCAGCAGACTGCATTTTGTTATCGACCCACTGACTGCCGAGTGCAGACGTTATGAAATATGAGTATACAGCAATTGTCACTACCTGAAATGATTGAATGAAATAACAACTTCTTCGTATTTATGTATGTACATATATATATATATTTATTTCTTTTAAACGCATACAAACCTGAGTGTAAACCAGTGGTACGCTTATGGTATCATAACTGAGGAGAAGTCCCGCTTGTGCTCTAAATTTATTTAATTCATCTATTATAGTTTTAACGGCAAAATCGTCTCTTATTCGGCCCTCCTTACGGGCCCTCGTCACAATACTAGCCGCCCACACTATTGGTAACCTGAAGCCAGTTTATGAATAAAAAGAGACAAGTCGAATGTAAATAGCTCGCAATTCGAACAGGACAAAAACTAGTTAATTTATGAATTGGAACGCACTAGTCTTCGTATTAAGCAGCGTCTATAAATAATAATGACACAATACATACATAAATCATAACAATAAAAACAAAATGCCTTGTGACTACAAGGAACATAGAGGATATTTTATCAAGTGTTCAAAGAGCTAGGACTGACATGGATAATGTAAAATTATCACTGATAAGATAGCAATGACATTTCTGCTCCTGACAAATGGATGAAATTACACACGATACAAATTACATAATGTTTGCGGAGTCTACGTAAAATGGATTTGGAAAACTACCGCTTCTTTTTTTTTTAAGGACATCTAATTACGCACTTATCGCTAAAAGAAATATAATACAAAAAACTTACCAGTGCTTCGTTGTCTTTGGAAATTTTTCATTCATATTGTTAAGTATTGATTTTTCATTTTCATTCATTATACCGGCCTCGGTAAAGTTGTCGAGCGTCGGAAAACGCTTCTTGACTCTTGGAGATATCATCGTTAACACCATCGTCAAACAGAGACATACATAGCGCACGATTGTCCGACGCATCAACCTCCCACGTTCATCCTGGTAACTCCAATCATGTTATTATTGATCACGTCCTTTCATAAAAAAAAAAGACTAATACGTGGCATGACGTCACAAATTATCATTTACAGAACATTATCTAGGAATGCAAAGATTGACAACGTCATATATTACAAAACAAATAAGTGTTAATCTTATCTATCCCTTTGTTTACAACAAATCCAACTTGACCTAAATTCTAACTAATCTAAACTAAACAGAAATGTACGGAAACACAATACCACCATTTTTTATTATTATAATAAAAACATTTTCTACGTATCTATTTGCGTTAACGTTATGTAAATACCGTAGATGCGAATAGTTATGTATTACTTAACAATACATGACTTATGTATGCATATTGATTACACGCAGCAATCCAACATGACAGCGATTGCGGAAAAACCTTGCCGACATTTTCTATTGCTTTGTGATCAAACAGCTAGACAATTAAAGATATAAATGCGACAGTTTCAGTTATCTAATGGATTAGATTGTAAGTATATCGTTACATACAGTATCACACATAATTCAATCGACAGGTTTCCACGTTATCATCGTCATAAAACACTTAAAGCATACATGCAAGATAATGAACTGCACGGAAATTCGTTAGGTCATTTACTTACAATGGGAAACAAGAAAATAATTTTTAATACAATAATTCTAATTATATATAGTTTTTGGTACTCAAATTATCACTACTAGCGATGTAAAACTGAAAATACATATGTAACGATCGTGCATACACAATGTTTTACTATTCAACAACGTACTGTTTTTTTAAGCACATTGCTCGTTGCAAACGGCAACCAACCGCAAAATATTCGTAACAGCAGAGCCATCGTGACTGACGAAATAAAAAATAAAGTCTCGTTTATTTTCTACCGATATCTTTAACAATAAACGAAAATTAATTAATTAATTGTATTTTATTACCTGTCCGTGTATCGTGGCTGACACGAAGACGGCAATCGAATCAGGCCACGGTATCGTTGTGTATTGATTCCACCAACGGTTCATTACTACAGTAACATAGAAACCTAATACGAACGACAAAGGGATCACATTCCCGTGGAAATGACAATAATTCACTATTCCTTCGAACGTTCTAGAAAAAAAATACAAACATTCCATTTATTTAACTACATAATTATGTAAATAATTTTTTTCCCTCCCTATGTTGATAGCCTTGAGAGGCTATATCAGCTTCTCCTTGAGCTGGCCCTAGCAAGAGCAGTGCTTTGCAGAATCTATCACCGGATCGGAAACGCGACCCACTGGGAAGATCCGGCGAGAAACTCAGTGGGCTGTGTCTATGGATTAATTCACTCGTCGAGCTCTTCGTCGCAAGCAACGGGTTCGACGAGGACGGTGACCGGTGCTTGTGGTACCTAAAAGCACCGTTAATGGATCGGGAGGATCCGTAATGACGTGTTTAAGGCGACGTCGACTGTTTACCATTCAGTCTACAGGAACGGGTATGAGTAAATACAATTACATTACATTATTACAATTACATTACATTACTCTACGACGAAATGATCAAATAAAGGTTATATATTTAGAGTGAGTTACATTAATAACTATTTATGAAAACGGACATCTGCCGTTTGTTTTTATTACACATCCGTGATTTTCAAATCGTAACTCCATTGGTAGAATTGCTACGCTCTCAATCGCTATTACAATACATTAAAAAAAGCTAAGTGTGTGTACATAATTAAAATTCAATTTTATAAAATACCTCTTCGCATTTTCATCTAGGAGTAAGCGATATGTTAAATTGAGTATATAATACAAAAGCAGGAAAACTAGAAGATCTAGCCACACCAGTTTGTATATACTGCCGCGCCATCTGAAAACCAGAAAACGGGTACTACATTAATGCGTGCTAATGACAGGTAAGAACATCTACCTAATGTTCTATTGTCAAGGCAGACTGAGTTTATTTACGGTAATGTCTATTATAACCTCGATAAAAGATGGCCAAGCAGTGCATGATAATCCTAAAAACCGCGATGCGAATAGTGTCAAAAACAAATTGAACACTTACATGAATACTAATTGAATGAGAGATAACATCAATACAGTTTATTAGTATTCATAAGAATCGTTATCGCAAACGTTTCAGTGTTGATTACGTCATTTTACTCAGTATTCGGCGTATACTGATACTATGACGATTCCTTACACTTGTGAAGATGACCGTGATTGCTTATTCACGAGCGAACATTATAGTCAAGATGTTCTCATTATGTAGTATTTTAGCCATAAGTATTGAATAGAATCATAATTATATGACTATACCGAACGTTTTTGCAATTTAAGTTCGATTTTTGTATTCGTTTTATATGACTGTAAATAGGCAAACGAGTTCACGGTCCATCTGACTTTAAGTGGTTAGCGGAGCCTTTATTTAAATCAGGATATAAATTGCAACTTAAGAGGTGACTTTAGTCGTATAACGGCTGGTCCACATCCATCAAAAGACTGCATCGCAACAGAAATAGTCAGAATGGTGGTGCCTAACAGTAACTGTGTTCAAAAACACGCTACTTCGCCTTTAATTGGTAAATTAATCTTCTTCTTGAAGTAAGTAAACCTTTGAAAAGGGCAACCGATTCATTTCGGTGAAATTTGTTTGTCTTTATGACCGTGAGTGGCCATTCATTCGAAAAACAATGACATGACGCATAATAAGCGTCTCCGAATTCAATTTTATTTTTGGTCACTTAGATGTGATGTTAAAATAACCTTGACTTCGTAGCGGGAGCAGCTGTTGTGTATTTACAAATGTTTGCACGCGATCACTGTTCTACAATACACACCATGTGGTATTAGGATAACGCTTACAAATTAATTTTAATCGATTTTAATTGTTTTTTGTACACCACCGAAATAATGATATTGCTGTTTTAAAAGCTTCCGCGAGTTATTAGTCATCACAAAGATAAAGACATGATAAACGATTGAGATATAAAAATATTACAATTTATTTTTGGTGGTTTTTAAATATTTAGTGAGCCTCTCAATTGTAAATGTATGTACGTACGTATCTATACTATACATATTACTATGAAATAATGTAGAAATCTGTAATCTGTATGAAATTCAGAATTATTTTATTTTTCTTTCCAAGTTGCCGTATAAGAAAACAGACGGAATATTTTAATTGGTCTATTATAAGAAAAAATCCGAGCCGACCAAACCCGTGATATCACTCAAGCGAAGAGAATGTTTTTTGCGACGAGCCTGTTAACAAACTCTACATGAGGTGTACAAGGTGGTCGCAGTTAATTAATATTTTTGGTATACTTCGGTAGAAATATGGTTACTGAAGCGTTTATCAACTGCATCGTAGATATCTATTGGTGACACGTAGTTTTATTATATATGAGGCCTATACAATCAAAGGCAGCTAAACGCCATAATGTCGTAAAATATATTAACAATGGCTCTATCTTGTTTAGTTAGTTGAACATGCTTTAGTGTTTTCATGTTATAACAAATACAGCTAAATCTCTAACAAATTCAGTTCAAAAAAGTTAAGTTTACTCTGTATTAAGTACTAATAAATGAAGTTTTATCATTTAAAATTCAGATTATTAGTAATATTCTCCTCATTCTTTATAAATCTGTTTTAAAATAAAGAATATCGTAGCTATACGAACAAAGTTATTTCAGATTCTCAAACCGGGAGTGTTGCTAACACTGGCCCTAGCAAGAGCAGTACTTCGATGGATCGGGAGGATCCGTAATGACGTGTTTAGGGCCGATTTTTGTAGTTTACCTGAATATTTGACAGACATGAATAGCTGCCTTTGATTTTATAGGCCTCATATGTGCATATCCTTAAACGCAGTTGTTCTATACAACAGACTTCGAACTCACGTATCAAGCTGAGTGGTTGTATTCACTATGTCTATAGGCTCAGGTAATCCCTCAATACTAAGTGGACCGTGAGCTCATCTGCACCAATGGCATACATTCTCGGTCAAAGGACTGAAATAACTAGTCTTTTTTACTACTCCACCAGATATTCTGTTCCAATCTCCTTGAGTCACTTTTACTACTTACATCACTCTGTAGGAGTATTCTCATATTATAACTATCCCACATAGCTGGTTTTTTTTTCCTACCTAAGCTGATAGCCTTGAGAGGCTATTTCAGCGGAACCTTAACTAGTAAGTGAGCTCACGAGGCTCAAACCTGACGACGTTGCTAACACGAACCCTAGCAAGAGCCGTGCTTCGCAGAATCTACCACCGGATCGGAAACGCGACCCACTGAGAAGATCCGGCGAGAAACTCAGCGGGCTGTGTCTGAGGGAGTATTCTCATCTTATTTATGTATAATAACATTAATTCCTATCTTAAGTTCAGAGTATAATTTCACCCGATAACTCGCACTGTATGGTTTTACTTGGTACTATCGCTCTGCCTTTTCATGCTTCGGTATGATGGATAGGATAGACGTTATTCTAATGCAATACAGACCCCATATTTATATCAAAGTGCACGGAAATATCCATAGTAATGCCTATAATCTTCGGTAAATGTTTCACGAAGCACATGTACAAAGCAGAGATGAGAGGTTCGCCAACAGCAAAACCTGCGCAGAAGGACCCATTTGTCAAGGCGCCGCAATTCCAAGGAGTATACGTGCAATCTTCCACGAGTTGGGATACTTGAGATCGACGTTTCGAGCGATGTCTAATATTAAACATTCGGAGAGTAAAGCCAAGTTTGCGCCAAAAATGCTGGGATACTCAAAACAGCGAAGCGGTACTTCACGCCTGCACAAAGACTTTTGCTTTACAAAGCACGAGTCCGGCCCCGCGTGGAGTATTGCTCCCACTTCTGGGCCGGGATTCCTAAATACCAACTACTTCTATTTGACTCAATACAGAAAAGTCGTTCAGATTGTCGGTAATTCCGTTCGCACGGATCATTTCGCACCTCAGGGTCAAAATTCAAATTCAAATTTCAAAATCATTTATTTCAACTTAGATGTCAGTATAAAACATTTGTTGAATGTCAAAATATAAACAACCATGTTAACTCTACCACCGGTTCCATAAAAAGCCACAGTCCTGAGAAGAACCGGCGAAACAAACACAGCGGGCTTTTTTTTTTGTTTTATCTCAAATATTTACTTTTTTTTTTAAATATGTAACAATATTTGCAATAAACGAAAAAACAAGTCAAAAAATACAATTACAAAATAATAATAATAATGAAAAATGAAATGGCCAGGAACGAACGCCTCATTCCCACGTAGTGCCATCTAGTAGATAATCCTTAACTTGGGATCTTGTTGAAAAGTTGTACACCCAGCCCCCTAAAAGAGTTGCTTATTTTCTTAATTCGAGCCGCCGGCATCACAAGCCTATGTTTGTTCTAATGTTCAGGTTATGCAAATCGCAGACTCTGGGGAATTCTTCAATGTTTTTACGCACGTACAATAAATTTTCAAAAATGTATTGGGACGCTAAAGTTAGAATTTTGATTTCCTTAAACTTGTCCCTCAAGGATTCCCTCGGGTGCATATTATAACTAGTCAGGTCATAAGTATTGTCACACAGTAAAAACTTTTCTTTTAGAATGCTGGCCACAAAAAAGGTTATTGAATTCGAATTTCGAATTGTTCATGAAAATAAAAATGTATTCTTTTAGAATTTTACTCATTTTTAAATATGGAGTGGACGCTTAAAGAAGACCGTGTTGCAGATATTGCGTTGCATCGTTGCGGTTACGCGCCAATTCAAATTTTTAACATACTGAAACATTTGAATATAACCAAAAGATTCGTTTATCGTACCATCAAACGATACAATGAAGACTCTAGTGTAGATGACAGGTCAAGAAGTGGTCGCCCTCGGTCTGTTAGGACTCCAGCAGTGATAAAAGCTGTGAAGGCGCGAATTCAAAGAAATCCCAAACGTAAGCAGAAACTGTTGGCCCTTCAGATGGGGTTAAGGAGAACCACGGTGAAAAGGGTGTTAAATGAAGACTTAGGGCTTCGGGCATATCGAAGAAAAACAGGACATCGTTTGAACGCTCGTCTAATGGACCTGAGACTGAAGAGATGCCGCGCTTTGTTGAAGCGGTACGCGGGAAAAAAATATCGGAAAATTCTTTTTTCGGATGAAAAATTTTTTACCGTAGAAGAGAGCTACAACAAACAAAATGATAAGGTGTACGCACACAGTAGTGAAGAAGCGAGCAACCGTATTCCGCGTGTCCAACGAGGTCATTTTCCATCCTCGCTCATGGTATGGTTGGAAGTTTCTTATTGGGGCTTAACAGAGCTACATTTTTGTGAGAAAGGTGTAAAAATGAATGCAGTTGTGTATCAAAATACAGTCCTGACGAACCTTGTGGAACCTGTTTCTCATACCATGTTCAATAACAGGCACTGGGTATTGCAACAAGATTTGGCGCCAGCTCATAGAGCGAAGAGCACACAAGACTGACTGGCTGGCGGCGCGTGAAATCGACTTCATCCGGCACGAAGACTGGCCCTCCTCCAGTCCAGATTTGAATCCGTTAGATTACAAGATATGGCAACACTTGGAGGAAAAGGCGTGCTCAAAGCCTCATTCCTATTTGGAGTCACTCAAGACATCCTTGATTAAGGCAGCCGCCGATATTGACATGGACCTCGTTCGTGCTGCGATAGACGACTGGCCGCGCAGATTGAAGGCCTGTATTCAAAATCACGGAGGTCATTTTGAATAAACTTTAGTGTCATAAGAATCTATGTTTTGTTAAGTTCATTTTGGTATATGAATGGTTACATAATGAATAAACTTGTTTCAATTATTTTACATTAAACATGTGACAGAATTTATGACCTGACTAGGTAAATAGCACGAATAGCCCTCTTCTGCTGGATGAAAATCGTTTCGACATCGGCAGCATTGCCCCATAGCAAAATGCCATAGGACATAACACTATGAAAATAACTGAAATAAACCAGACGTGCCGTATCTTCATTAGTATACGTTCGTATTTTTTTTACCGCAAACGCTGCCGCGGTCTACGGAGGAACTTCGGTTCTCTCTATGTTTTGTACCGTATGTTCCATGGGGAGTTTTTTTATTGGAGTTTACTCCTTTAGAATCGATTTACATATATAGGCCCGGGGTATGAAAATTATGGGGACCAAAATCGTACTAGCATGTCACACGAAATGCGTTATGCGCATGTCACACGAAATGCGCGCCGGGCTGCTGCGCCGGCAGTCCGCCACAAAGCCTCGTACTGATCGCGCGTTTCTCTCATTATTGTATTTTCATATATTTGTTAGTCGTTTGTTTTGTGTCTCGTTAATTTGTTAATAATCTGTAGTGTATCGTGTTGTCGTAATATAGAACTATTTCTCGTATTGTTTCGTTTAATTTTTTATATCCAGTAAACTCCAGTCGTGCGTCGGAGCGGACACACACACTTTTTTTATTTTTTTGGAGTTTACTCCTTTAGAATCGATTTACATATATAGGCCCGGGGTATGAAAATTATGGGGACCAAAATCGTACTAGCATGTCACACGAAATGCGTTATGCGCATTTCGTGTGACATGCTAGTACATGCGCCGGCAGTCCGCCACAAAGCCTCGTACTGATCGCGCGTTTCTCTCATTATTGTATTTTCATATATTTGTTAGTCGTTTGTTTTGTGTCTCGTTAATTTGTTAATAATCTGTAGTGTATCGTGTTGTCGTAATATAGAACTATTTCTCGTATTGTTTCGTTTAATTTTTTATATCCAGTAAACTCCAGTCGTGCGTCGGAGCGGACACACACACTTTTTTATTTTTTATTTTATTGCTGAGATGTGTTGACGAGCTCACAGCCCACCTGGTGTTAAGTAGTTACTGGAGCCCATAGACATCTATAACGTAAATGCGCCACACATCTTGAGATATAGTTCTAAGGTCTCAGTATAGTCACAACGGCTGCCCCATCCTTCAAACCGAAACGCATTACTGCTTCACGGCAGAAATAGGCGGGACGGTGGTACCTACCCGTGTGGACTCACAAGAGGTCCTACCACCAGTAATTACGCAAATTATAATTTTGCGGGTTTGATTTTTATTGCACGATGTTATTCCTTCACCGTGGAAGTCCATCGTGAACATTTGTTGAGTACGTATTTCATTAGAAAAATTGGTACCCGCCACCGAGATTCGAACACCAGTGCATCGCTCGATACGAATGCACCGGACGTCTTATCCTTTAGGCCACGACGACTTACAAAAGTGCTCTGATGATTTCGACATCTCAAACAGTTCACAATAAACACGAAATACATTTATTGCCCTACTTTGCGATTCCTTTATTTCATACGAACAATTAGCGTAAACAATGAAATATGTAAGTACAGTCAAAACCGTTTACTGCGACATCGTTTAGAACAACATACCGGTTATAATAACCTAGAACAAAGGTCCCGGCTGAATGCTATATGACCGCCTTATTAAAAACATTGCTTAGTACGACATTGCTAATAACGACATACCTCATAAAACGACCACATTTAACTAATATTTCGGAGAATTAGATCTGTTAGAACGACCGGCTAAGCTGTATTGTAAACAATTTGAATAGGTATCCACATTTGTCTTCAATGGCTATTAAAATCAGGAAAGAAAACAATAGGATTTCGTTTAGTGTAGGGTCTTTTCTAATTCTTAGAAACAAAACACGTGCATGCGGTAGAGTCAAAGCCCGCTTCTTCATATCTCTTCAGTTAGTTTGTTACTTATCTATACACAAGATGCACCAAAACTTTGTGGTTTTTTTTTTTTTTTTTTTTTTATTGCCTTTGTAGGCAGACGGACATACGGCCCACCTGATGGTGAGTGGTTACCGTCGCCCATGGACTTCAGTAATGCCAGGGGCAGAGCCAAGCCGCTGCCTACTAATTATTCGTGAAACTTTCAAAATGTCGCAAAACAAAAGAAAACAAATTAATATTGAAGAATAATCGCGTATTATATCCAAGCTAGAGAGCAGAATTTCAAATAGAGACAGCAAAGGAATATGGTGTATGACACTCGACAATTTCAACCATTTGGAAAGAGCGATGACGATACGTTAATTAAAATCCAACGTGAATTACAAAATATCTATGCGCAAAAGAAGTGTTCCAAACAGACCAAAATTACAGATTTTATGCTCACAGAAAAATAATGTGCATTGTACTTATGTGTAATAAACAAAATGTACATAGTTGAATAAATATATTTTTCCAATAATTCCCTATTGATTTGTTTGTACTTTTGCACGATACACATTAAGCAACACCGGTTGTTACGACTATCGGTTTTTACGACTGAATATGAGCAGTCCCTTCGATGTCGTTATAACAGATTTCGACTGTATTTCAAATGCAAATTGAAGAGCGGACGACTCATGAATGGAAATGTTTCAATTATTTACAGATATTTCATGTACTTAGGTCAAATTCGAGAATTATGTTAAATAAGAAAGCGTTTCCAGTGAAGATAAATAGCTACATTTTACTAGTTTACTAACATAATCACAATTAGATTACAAAAGACACGATAAAATTTAACACGTTTTCTCTTCCGATTGGTTAAGTTAAGTTTATGTTGCCAATCGTTTTTTATATAACTATAACAATCGTTTTTTTAAGACGCAAGTAAAATTAACCATTGATTTTGCTAATATGTATAACGAAAAATTATATCTACATTTAAAAAAGACAGTATTACAAAAAGTTAGTCAAGTTTTTTTTTAAAACGTCAATAAAAAAATCGATATAAATGAAAAAAAAGTAATCGTGTACAGGCTTGATGTTCTTTGTGGTGTCAAAGCATGCTCTAACGCTATTAAAATGCAGTTAGCGCTTTTTAATGTTAGTTTTTCAATTACCATCGACCTTAATGCAAAGCGGCAAAGTAATGTAAACTATAAAACGACCGTCCCTGATACGAGTGATACGACATTTAAGTACTGTGCTTTGATTTTAATTTGATTTACATAGTTATGATAACAAGTAAGAAGGGTCAATACACGCTACTTTTAACACTTAGTCTAAAATTACTCAAGTCTTGCTTATGGACAATTTGTTTCTTCGGATTGTACTGTTTACGCATTTTAATATTAACTACACTAACCAACAAATTTTTATTGTATGATGAATTGATGACATAATATACCTATCAATGAACGAATTCATTATATACATATATGTACATTTATGAATTTTTTCTATTTAAAACGAGAAACTTAATTGTGTTCTTCTAGATGTAAAAATGTGTAACTAACTTTGTCCGGTGGAAATTCCTGAAATAAATCTATACTAATGGATTATAAATGCCGATGTCTGTTACTGAATCACAACAAAAACGGCATAACAGATTGCAATATCATTTAAAACTTAGGTAGTCTATTTATCGTGGTATATGATATGACCTGGGCTATTCCCGGTATATGTACATATATCTCATATTAAATACAGCAATGTGTTCGCTGATTCGTGATTAATCATACCGAGGAATGTACAAATGGACTATAATTTCTTATAGACCAGAGATTGACATAAGCTATTCTTTATCCCGGAAAATGCAACGTGTTTAATTTTTTCTGAATGACAAATATTAAACGCAAGTGAAACAGCGGCGCATGTCTAGTTGGAATATATATTATCTCTCACCGAAAATAGATTTGAGTAAGATAAATAATATTATTTGCAATATGTATGGGTTATATTTTGCTCCACACTCTTTGAAAGTCCATACTGACTACGAAACCCTTCAGTGATCTCTGACATGCACTTGCTCGGCTTTTATTGAATTTTAACTACATCTACTGATATAGGGCACTAAATTTATTTATTTATTTAATTTTTGTTTGGATTTTATTATCATTTGAATTATTTAACATATGTGATTACTTTTTTAGTATTCATTTAATTATTAATTGTATATACAAATAATAATTTAACTGGTAATTTTTAAATATAATCGTTTAAATGAGGTAAAATGAAAAAAAAAAATCACATAATTTGTCTTCATCATTTCACTTTTGATAATTATGAAAGTCTTTCGTAACAGATTCGCAAAGGCATATAATTTTTTGCATATTAACATAAGCGGTTCAAGACAAATACAAAACTAATCGCCATTACATAAATAGAACAGCCATTGTGAAGTGAATAACTTCAATAGTAGGAGGGCAATGAACTCTTCATAAAGCGATTTAAAAGGGGAAGCCGGCAGTTGTTGCTTTAGGGGTTAAATAATAAATGATCCTTGCCTGGTAATGAGTGAACAGAACATTCGTTGATACGTCGTACTTCTTGGACACTTGTATTTCGACTAGCGAGGGGCAACAAGAAGTTAACTACGGCCCAGTTTAATTTTATACTATTGTTAGGATCATTTTATTCAAATTACCTAATTAGAAACATAGTAAAATATTAATAGCAAACTCTGTTGAAGTATGTTTAAAATATATTTATTTAGAATCAATCCTCGTGCCCATTATTTATGTAAATATTAAAAGTAGGAAATAATAACAGACTAAGACTTATGATTATTTTATAACTTAAATTCTAATTTCATAACTATCCTAAATTTTGTTGACTTCCGCCCTGGCACAAAGAGGCGGGGCGTGATGCACGCAAAATGGCGAACGACACACTGATTTAGCGAGGACGGAAGCAAGACGTACTTTACAAAAGCGTATCGATTAAGGCAATTAGTGTACCTTAAAACCTATTTAAAGTTGTGGAAATAAAGGAAGTGTAATCAAACAGCATTTGGATTGTTTTTTTTTGGTGAAAGCCAAAAGTTCAGAAGCGGGATCACCAAGAATACATAAAATTTTCTAAAGCGTCCACAAAATGTAAGTAACGATGAAGAAATATGATATCTCTTTTTTCTTCTTTCTTTCTTTTCCATGGAACTCATGTAACATACAATATATAATTTATGCAAACAAGTAGCTTCTTTGGCTTACGAATAATAGACGATTACTGTTTTCCGTAATTTATTTTGTTTTTTTTTTCCCTGTTTCTGTTGCTGATATATATATTTTTTTTATTTTTATTTTTTTTATAACTTATTTTTTCTTACACTCTAAACCTCGTTTTATTATTATTGTATTCACCTCTACATTTCCTTTGTTGAGAAACTAGCAATATATTACTGACAAAACCGCTTGTATATTAGTCGATATGTCTACATATATCTATATATAGACGTCTATAAATATCTAATTTGATTTACAAAGTAAACACAGACCATAAAAAGACCAAGTCAAATCTCTTTCATATTACTAATTTTAATCCAGTAATGGAGTAGTACATTAAAACTTTATAATTTAAAAGGTGTAAACTTTATGTGATTTATGACATACATTTTTAAAAGAGGTCAATATGCTAAACAGGTGACATAAATGGTAATTGGAATATTGAAACATTACAAGGAGGAACGTTACAAATCTTAAAGACATTTTTGAATATTGAAACATAAAAACTGGTGAAGCAATAGCTTTAAATGTTGTTTCTCTTTATAGAGCAACTCAGTTTGTGCTATAGCTTTACTGGGCTAAACTTTATTTTGATGTGAATAAAATAATACATTATAGTATATCACAATTTACTTTAAACAATAATACATTATATGTGTACTGGCGGGTTCCAGACAAAAATACCCATAAATTGTTTCTAAAATTATTAAATTAAATGGAAAAGCAATAGTGATAAATCGAGGGTGTAGATCCCTATCCAAATATCAGAACTCTTGATCACAATTAGTACACAATATGCACAACACGCACTTCGTTTATGGAGAAAATCTAAACCGCTATTATGCTTATATAAATACAAAAAAAAAAAAAAAGTATGTATAAACCAAGTATAGACTGTACTCCTACTTGAACGATTACTAAGCTATTTTTCTTCTTCTTTTGTTGAGGTCTAGAAATATGGAAGGAGACACCCGAGGTCAAGGGTCGGAATTCAGAGCTGCCCGAGGTCAAGGGTCGGAGTTCGAAGACGCCCGAGGTCAAGGGTTGGAATTAGAAGCCGCCCGAGGTCGAGGGTCGGAATTAGAAGTTGCCCGAGGTCAAGGGTCGGAATTAGAAGTTGCCCGAGGTCAAGGGCCAGAATTCGGAGTTACCCGAGGTCAAGGGTCTGAATTCGGAGTTGCCCGAGGTCAAGGGTTGGAAGTTGAATTTTCCCGAGGTCAAGGGTCAGAATTCGGATTTTCCCGAAGTCAAAGGTCGGGATTTGGTAATGCTCAAGGTAAGGATTCGGAATTTGACGATGTCCAAGGTCAGGGATTGGAAACCGGAAATACTCGAGGTCGAGGGTACGAAGTCTATAATGCCCGAGGTACAGAGCCTGAAATCGATTACGAACGACTGCAAGGACTAAGAGACAATGACATAATATATCGTGGGATTACTAATGGCGTAGTGCGAACGCGTGAACCGAGACGTGGAACCGAGTCGTATGGTGCGAAGAAGTCCCGGCGGAGACAGCGATTGGAGGGGAGGTCGGAGTCCAAGGAATCTGAAGAGGACTTTATATGGCGGAATCAGAGTAAAAGGAGGCGGTCTCCAAACCGACGAATTAGACGTAAAGGTACATATAAAGGTACAACTAGTACATCAACCGAATCACTATCTAGCGGGTCTTATAGGGACTGTTCTAAACCTAACCGTGCTAAGTACTCTAAAAGCTCTTCGAGCAATAAAATGTTGGATAAGTTTCTGTCGATAATCAAAGACGTAAGGAGGACCGACAATCCTAAAATGTCTTTCAATAGCAATGTGATTCCGGACTTTGACCCCATGACTAAGACACAAACTATATTGACGTGGATAACAAAAGTTGAAGAATGTTCTGAAATATATGGTTGGGATGAAAGGGAAACCATACATTATTCTCTGCAAAAATTAAGTGGCGTCGCTAAGTCGTGGTATCAAGGTCTTCCCACATTGCTATACAGTTGGTCCGAATGGAAGAAAAAGCTTATACAAACATTTCCTTCCCAAGAAGACTATGCTGAGCTTCTCACTGAAATGTTGAATAAGAGAGCTAGGTACGGAGAGTCTTTGGAACACTATTACTATGCTAAGGTCAACCTTCTAAACCGCTGTAGAATAAACGGAAAACAAGCCGTCGACTGCTTACTTCACGGCATAGATGATCGTGCCGTTAAAGTGGGGGCGCAGGCAGCACAATTTTCTGAGCCCGAACAGGTCCTTAAATATTTTAGGTCAGTAAAAATTGGTAATCCCAGGGGAAATAATGATAACTTTAGGAACAATCGGGCTGACAGGAATTCACATTCAGCCAACAACAAAACAACGAATACTAGACAGAATATCAGTAATCCGAGTATTAAATGTTTAATTGTAATCAGCTGGGACACCCTAGTTTTAAATGTGATAAGCCGTTGTCCAAATGTACAAAATGCGATAGGATAGGACACCTGGCACCTAACTGTTATAAAGACAAAAATGATGAAAACGGAACTATGAATAGGCCTACTGCCAAAAACGAAAAACTAGTCTCGGAATTACGTGCTTCGAACAGAACGAATGACAAATACATTATGAATGTCAGGGTCAATGGCATACAGTTCGAATGTCACTTAGACCTAGGGAGCCAATGTTCACTAATTAGGGAAAGCGACGCAAAGCTACTTAACACAACTATAGTTACAGATAATGAGTTGCCGATGCTTAGAGGCATTGGCGCGAACCTTACCCGACCGTTAGGTAGGATAGCTGCGCACGTAGAGGTGCAGGGAATTTCAGAGAACATTGATATGTATGTGGTAGAAGATTACGTGTTAAGGCACTCTGTTCTCATAGGACATTCATTCACAGAAAAACCGAATATAGTTATAACGAAAACACCTGATCAGTTAATACTACAGAGAATATCCAAAGATCAAAAACTACATCTCTTAACACGCGACAACACGATAATTGCTGCGAATGCATTGCGAGCGGTTCCCGTTCGCTGCGAGGCACTGGAGAAAGGCTCCGTTTACGTCAATGGTTCTGTAAGAGAACGCGACGGACAAAAATATTACCTGTTACCCGGCGAATACGAAATATCAAACAACGGCTCTGCGTTGCTAATTCACAATCTCTCTAACTTCGACTTTAACATCCAAAGGGTTTTCTACTAACAAGAGCTTGTCGATCACAAGTGGCACTTCATACTTGCGAGGTAACTGTTGATACAACACGATGCAATGATGACACAATACATTATAACCCAAAGCTAACTCCCGACCAACGTTTAGCCCTTCAAAATTTACTTACGAAATATAAAGACTGCTTCTCATACAGCCTTCAAGATTTAGGTTTTACAAAACTAACTGAAATGACCATCGATTTGGAGAACACTGAACCAGTCGTTTACAGACCGTATCGTATGTCTCATTCCGAGAGATCATTAGTTAGAGACATGATACAAGAAATGTTAAATAGTGGGATTGTTAGAGAATCTTCTTCGCCATATGCAAGTCCAATTGTCCTTGTAAAAAAGAAAACGGGGGAAAAACGACTTTGTGTAGATTATCGCGCTCTGAATAGAAAGACTAAAAAGAACCATTACCCTTTACCTAGAATCGAGGACCAATTGGACTTGTTAGCGGGAAACACGATGTTCACATCCCTAGATTTAGCATCCGGCTACTACCAGATACCAATAGAAGAAGGTTCGCGTCACAAAACCGCATTCGTGACTCCAGACGGTCAATTTGAATATAATCGGATGCCATTTGGATTGGTGAATGCACCAGTGGTATTTCAAAGAACTATAAATACTATCCTGGCGGAAGCCAAAATTAAGTATGCCCTTGTTTATATGGATGACATATTAATTCCCTCGAAGAATTTTGAAGAAGGAATGACCAGATTAACGGAAGTACTGGAACTTTTGCGAAGTGGAGGGCTCACTTTGAAAATGAGCAAATGTAGCTTCTTCCTCGACGAGATTGACTTTCTTGGATTTGAGGTTAGCGCAAAAGGTATTCGACCAGGGTGCAGAAAGACCGAAGCGGTGTCTAATTTTCCTAAGCCCAAAAACCAACATGAACTACGTCAATTTTTAGGATTATCGGGGTTTTTTAGAAGATTTATCAAAAACTACGCATTGGTAGCTGCGCCTCTAACTGAACTTCTTAAGAAGGATCAAGAGTGGATATGGAACGAACAAAGAGAAAAATCCTTCACACACATCAAGGAGCTCTTGCATAAACGACCCTTGCTCGCTCTGTATGATCCACTGGCAGAGACTGAACTCCATACCGACGCTAGTAAACAAGGCTTAGCTGGTATCTTACTTCAACGTAACGAGAAAGGCGCCCTGCAGCCAGTGTCTTATTTTAGTCGAAAAACCACCCCAGATGAACAGCGATACCATTCCTATGAACTAGAAACCTTAGCTATTATAGCGTCATTAAATCGGTTTAGAATATACCTTCTCGGCATACCTTTTACTATAATTACCGACTGTAGCGCGATCCGCGCTACGCTTATAAAAAGGGACTTGGTGCCGCGTATAGCGAGGTGGTGGATCCAACTCCAAGAATATGATTGCACTATTGAATATAGACCCGGATCGAGGATGTCCCACGTCGACGCGCTCAGTCGTAATCCGATAGACACCCTAACAAATGAGGATCACGTCCTTGACGTACTAACCACTGAAACGGACGAACAAGATTGGATCACCACCGTACAATCTGCAGACGATGAAATTGCACAAATAAGGAATATTTTATGTAATCATGATACCGAGAATATAGCGAACGTATTTAAACATTTCAAATTAAAAAATGGGCGTATCTACCGTATTGTGGGCGATGAGATAAAGTGGGTCGTTCCAAAAGGGGCCCGGTGGCAGATCTTGAAGAGAAACCACGATGATGTCGGCCATTACGGCTTTGAAAAGACTCTTGAACGTATAAGGAAACATTACTGGTTTGGACGCATGAGGCGTTTCGTAAAGAAATACGTATCGGCTTGTCTAGAATGTGCTCATCACAAGGTACCAGGGGGTAAACGTGAAGGAGAACTGCATCCCATTGAAAAGATCGGCGTGCCCTTCCACACAATCCACGCAGATCACCTAGGACCTTTTGTCAGGAGCAAAGCGGGGAACTGCTATATACTATCATTAATAGATAGTTTCACTAAATTTATAAATATCACTCCAGTCAAAAACACGAAATCAGCGACTACAATCAAAGTCCTGAAAGACCACGTCAGTTTCTTCGGAGTCCCAACGCGCCTCATTACTGATAGGGGGTCTAGTTTCACCAGTAAAATGTTTAAAGACTTTACAAAAGATTGTGGAATAAAACATATATTAAACGCTGTCGCGACCCCGAGGGCAAATGGTCAGATAGAAAGATTTAACCGAACCATAACAGAAGCATTAGCTACTTCGAATCATGGCCGTGATGAACGATGTTGGGACGAACGGATTCACGATATACAAATAGGTCTGAACACGACAATCCACAAGACAACGCAAAAGTCGCCATCGGAACTTCTGTTCGGATTTAATATAAACCATAGAGCGGAAGGAATTTTGAGCACAATAATAAATGACACGCTTAATATAATACCACTAGATGAGTTAGACTCCGTGAGAGATAATGTTTTAAAACGCATGGAAATTCAACAAGAAAAAGATTCTGAGCGATTCAATAAAAATAGAAAACAGTGTAAAAAGTATGAAGTAGGAGATCTAATCCGAATAGAAAGGCATGTGTCCAACGATGGTCATCCAAAGAAACTTTTAATGAAATATCAGGGTCCTTACCGCATCTTGAAAGTCTTGGAACACGATAGGTTTTTAGTCGAAGACACTCCGTTGTCTCGTAAGGGCGGTCGTCGTTACGAAGGTGTTGTCGCCATAGACAAAATTCAACCCTGGACAAGCTTTAATCGAAACTTCGATGATGACTCGAGCGAAGACGATGACGAGGATGACAAAGACAATGATGATGAAGACAGGAAGGATCAAGCGGGTAATTGACGTAGATGTAGGCAGCAGTGATTAGAAGTGATTAGAATTAGGCAGAAGTGATTAGAATACCAATGTAACCAGTAACGTTAATGCTAATGAGATTCGCCTCGATTAAAAGTTGAGTTCGTCATAATAATGTAATACTTTAACTATGTTGTAAGGCATTGCAAGCAGACAGGAAGAGAGTGGTTGTTCCTGTATAACATACAAGCATCACGAAGGGACTTGTGATATTGCAGGAAGGCCGAGCTGTTAGGATCATTTTATTCAAATTACCTAATTAGAAACATAGTAAAATATTAATAGCAAACTCTGTTGAAGTATGTTTAAAATATATTTATTTAGAATCAATCCTCGTGCCCATTATTTATGTAAATATTAAAAGTAGGAAATAATAACAGACTAAGACTTATGATTATTTTATAACTTAAATTCTAATTTCATAACTATCCTAAATTTTGTTGACTTCCGCCCTGGCACAAAGAGGCGGGGCGTGATGCACGCAAAATGGCGAACGACACACTGATTTAGCGAGGACGGAAGCAAGACGTACTTTACAAAAGCGTATCGATTAAGGCAATTAGTGTACTTTAAAACCTATTTAAAGTTGTGGAAATAAAGGAAGTGTAATCAAACAGCATTTGGATTGTTTTTTTTTGGTGAAAGCCAAAACTATGTAAAGCATTGTTTGACGATTTTTTTTTCCGGCCGTGCCCCAACCTCCTACGAGGTTCTTGCGCCTGGGGGGCGCGCGGGGTATGTGGGATCTGCAAGGTGTTGGGAGCAGACCGCAGGCCCAATGAATTTTAGGGCCCTATCGCACTAAACGACTCCCCTGCACTCTTACACCCGACGTCCGATCTCCGTCCGGGGTCAGAGTAGAGGAGTTCCCGCGGTCAACACTTCAACCAGACACGCGGCGCCACCCCGAGAACGCCCGAGGTCGTCGAGGCGATGGTCAACGACCAACGACGCCGGTCTCCGCGGTTCGGCGGCCCTACCAGGCAGCTAGTTTGACAATATAACCCAACCCCTATAATATAACCCCTATAATATTATATTAACCTTTATATTTCAAATCATATGTAACATAAAATGAAGCTTTTGTCAATATTAAATTAATAAAAAAGATTAACATATTTTTTAAAGAGTAGATTGGTGAATGAGCTTCACAGCTCACCTGGTATAAAAACGTTACCGAAGACTGCATACACAGCAACGCCGCGAATTCCTAATTCCTACCTTAAGAAATGAGGTCAAAGACTCGTATTTTGTAATAGCTGACCTACCCTTCAAACCGAAATGCATGGTTACTCATGATAGAAATATCATTAAGTTTGATTATAGGTTCAATACGCCCTCTACCACTAATAAATACCAGTCAGCATTCGCAGCACCCAGGTGCAAAGCCCAGGTACTAACTATACTAAGAGAATGCTACGGTCCATTATTTTATGCATCTCGTCTTTTACACACACGAGAAGATAGGGTAGTGCAATTTAGACTAATTTTTAAGTATCTTAAAATGACTGAGGAAAGAAACACAAATACCGGGTATTTATTATACATAAATGGATGTTTGTGGTTTTGTTTGCTTGTTTGATTGTTCCAAGCACCCACCTCTTATCCGATTAAGTTGAAACTTCAATTTATCCACATGTCGTTGGGAGCTTTCAGGAACATTTCTGGAATAACAGCATCAACGTGACAAGTAGTGCGCAATTACTATCAAAGAAATGCCTGATTTTATAGATAATTTTATATTAAATACTGTTATTCAACGTGTATTTCGAAATATTTAACAGCGAAAGGTGGTTGGAAATAGTATTCGCAGTAATTAAAATGATTTTACTTCATCGTGTCACAAAAAACCTTTATAAAAGTTTATTACCTACTTAGCTTTAGTATTAAATTTTTTGTCAATTATTATTTCGATACACGATAATTACAATAGCCTTTTCAATGTTATGCATCTCAAATATGTGTTTGTATATTGTAAGGTTTCAGAGTTGTTAAAGTCTAAATACGGAAAAACCTCCTGGATTCTGAAAAAATATGGGTAAATATTGTACAAGTGCTCACACCTACTTGACTCATAATGAGACAAATCTTGCGTCAAAATGTGACAAAAAACAAACTGGTGTAATGAGCATTAGTCACTTCAAACAATTCAACTGCTGCTCGACCTACAAATATTGATAAAAACTGATTAATACCTTAAAATTTGTGTCTTATCCTCACAAGCCCACGAGTTAACTTTAAATTAGCTGTGTATTTCGTTTCTCTGGCTCACCAAATTTCTTAGGGTGCCTTTATTTGTTTTACGGTCAAAATCTGAACGATCATGACCGCGTAACAGAATACAATGTACAAACTAAATATCGCAACTAGATAAGTTTTGTTTTTTTTTTCAGCGGAGCAAACAGCCTTACACCAAGACTCCAGTAATTTTCAGAACCCTTAGATACAATGTATTGATACATATACTTCTACTCATAGCCTGGCATCTATAATATTGGGCCATGAGCGTTTCTACACACATATATAGTTTCTATCTTGTCTTTGAAAATACCCAGTGGAAATAATTATATATTCCGGGTTTTTTTGTGCATATATTCATGCAAACTATTTAAGTTATGTGTGAATGGTGCGCATCACTATTTGAATAAAATAAACTGATGTTTTTTTCTTTCGAAAACTTCGTATGCATTTGGAAGGCTATATGTACACATATTTTATCTAAGGAATGAATGGTATTATTGGTATTATTGTACTTTTTACTGCTAATAGCTACCTGTTTATTTTTAAAAGCATTAATCAATTCACTTTTATGGCGCATTTTTTAATTGAAACCTATTTTTTACTTTGAAAAACATCCTTTTGTATATTTTTTACCGACTTTAACGAAAAATACAAAATGTTGATTTGTGTTTGATGTACATTTATCAGTACTTCTTGAATTACTAAAGTTTAATCTTATGCTTGACACCAAAACGCGCAGAATTTTTGGAGGCTCACATAAAGACCTAATAATTACACAAATATTGTAGGTACATATTCTTTTTGTTACACGACGTTTCGCTTTCATCGTAGAAGTCGTCCATTAATGTATTTAACTTAGACAGGTAATTTTTAGGAAAAAAAGCCTACCGAAGAATTTAACCTCGTTTTAAGAATAAAACGAGTGTCATAAGCCATGGAGGTGCTTCAATTTCTTCGGTCTACGAATTATTTTACAAATAAATATCTCTCTTCATTAAGTTTACTACACACTTGCAGATTCATTGTTTATCTTGAAAGAATTGTGTAATATTATTGACACAGCAGACAGACAACGTATTAATACTACAGAGAATTTCCATAGAATATCGTGACGTTTGTAGCCTGCTTAAGCGATAGCGAATATCTTCAGGAATGCAGTCTTAAATAATATAAATATATAGTTAAAGTACTTTAAAAAGCAAGCTATAATATTAGCCAAACTAAAAACTAAATATGAAAATAATTCGTTTTTATATTGGTAATTTTCACTTTGGGAAGGCGGCACGACATTAAAACCCTCTTGTCGTGGACGCCGGTAATTACATACCCGGTCCCGTGGACCGAATGGTAAGCAGTCGACGTCGCCCTAAACACGTCATTACGGATCCTCCCGATCCATTAACGGTGCTTTTAGGTACCACAAGCACCGTCCTCGCCGAACCCGTCGCTTACTACGAAGGGCTCGACGAGTAAATTAGCCCACAGACACAGCCCACTGAGTTTCTCGTTGGATTTTCTCAGTGGATTGCGTTTCCGATTCGGTGGTAGATTCTGCGAAGCACTGCTCTTGCTAGGGCCAGTGTTAGCAGCACTCCCGGTTTGAGCCCCGTGAGCTCATCTACACGTCAAGAAGCTGAAATAGCCTCTCAAGGCTATCAGCATAGGTAGGAGAAAAAGTGGTCATTATATTCGGACGTCTTGATGTTAGTGAAAATGATGTTAAATGATTCCCCATTTACATAAATAGATATATGACAGACTAGTAAAAGCGGTTTTTTTCTGTTATGCTTATTCAAGTTTACTACATATCGTTTTTTCTCGAAATCGTTACATTTCTAAATCGTATTACAGAATCTATAAAAACATTTAGTTTCCCGGTAGCTTCAAGGAGGATTTAAACTTTTAGGTTTTTTAATTTGAAAATGGTAAGTGTGTTTTGTATATGCTTAAGTTTGTATTTTATAGATGATGAATGACGAATGACGAATCTCTCTTCTATGTTCGTGAAATGTGCCTTTAAGAGGGCTTTACGTTATACTGAATATTTCGAATATCCAATTTCACAATTGCAATTAGCGCTGTAATTGGGATTTCTATGGGCACTTACCGAACCATAGTCTTATACTTGGTTACTATGAAACACACGGTCAAAAATTAACGTCTGCCCGTAGCTGGGTATCGCAAAAATTTGGTATAAAGTCCTGCTATCGGAGCTTTATTCTACGCAATACTTACTATATTACATATTATTAGAGGTTAAAGTATGAAACTGCCGATTTGGTTTTTTTTTCTTTTAACATATTTATTTAATCTAAATATCTACCATTATTATCTATACATTGCTACAATCTAATAGGAAGGTAATTTATGCATTTGCGATAGAACTCTGATAATCTAGATTCTACAAACTGTGTGAAAGCATTTTGTACTGCCTCCTGGGAAGAAAACTTTTTAGCACGTAGAAAATTGTCAAGAACACGAAAAAAATGGTAGTCTGTTGGAGCAAGGTCTGGCGGATATGGAGGGTGACGAATGGTTTCTAATTGCAGTTCCTGTAGAGTTAATACGGTTTCACGTGCTATGCGAGGTCTCGCGTTATCATGGAGCAATAATGGTGAGGATCGATTTTACGAATATGAGTATTACAAACGTTACAGTACTTACAAAATTCGTTTAGACAAAAATAAGGCTCGTTTTTTAAAGATCACATGGATTAAATGCTATTTTTTATATTTAAAGAGGAGCAATAATAATAGCCAAAGCTTCATCGCCAGAGTTTGACACGTTTGAAAAAGAAATGTACGAAAAAGCGCAGCACGAACTCGTTGAAAGAAATCTAACGAATCGTGTACTCATTTGCGATTGTCTAGCACTCTACGGGTACGTAATTAGGAGTACAAGAACTTTAAGAATTAACTCGCAATGAGGTGGTGCTGTATATGGTACGATTGAAAAGGTATTGCTGATTATGAGCTTTTACCGTCGGGCAAAGCCAATTGATTAGGATCTCTAGTGTAAAAGGCCGACGCGAGCAAGAAACAGAGTAAATATGGCCAGAACTGATCAAGAGAAAGTGGGTATTTTCATCACGATAACTCCAGAGCACACGTATGTATATTAAGCCGCTCAGCAAATAATGAGAGAGCTCGATTGGGAAGGGTTGTTTTTATTTTTTATTTTTTTTCGACTTAATAGTTTCGACTGTTTCGGTCTATTCAGAATTCTTCAGTTTATCTTATACCTTTAAACGAGCAATTCTTGTATATTAATATAATATATATAATCTGAATCTCGGAAACGGCTCCAACGATTTTCATAAAATTTAGTATACAGGGGATTTCGGGGACGATAAATCGATCTAGCTACGATTTATTTTCAGAAAATGTTGTTTTATTCGTGTTTTCAATGATCAACTCTTCCCGACATCTATTGGCGAATAATAATACTATTTTTCTTAATTGAGAGCAACTAACCGCTTTAAAGGCACAACAAGATGGCGTTATCAAAAAAAAAGCCGGTCATCATCTAGTGTTAAGTTAACACAGTTAAAATCAAGAGAAGATTAAGTAGTAACTTCAGGTTATTCTTCGGTTTATATTCATGCGATTTTAAAAGGAAAGTGCGTTTTCGACCCTTCCTATAGTAGACTAGGAGAAACATAGAATAATGTAGCGCATAATACAGCCCTTTGGTCTATGAGTGATCGTTACTCTATGCCGAGATAGTCTGGTTTTAATTCGGGTGAGTCCGAAACCACCTCGACCCGAGCGCTGAAGAAGGACCCTTGAGGCAAGTCGATGAGTTAGCTATAATTTAATCTACATAAGACAATTTAAGACACAATTGCTCTCTTTCTCTTCTATAACTTGTTAAATATTTTAAAACCAAAAAGACTATCCATTTGGTTTGGCCGACGACGAAGTGTATTCTTTAGGACGAAGATTTGTGTTGTCTTTTTCTATAACGCTCGTAAATTAAGTCAGTTTGGAGACATGTACGGTATGACACAGATTTAATTTACCATAAACCATGGTGAGCGGCGGGTGTACTTTAGTTTTACTGGTACAACTTTAATTAATTTTTGAAGTTATACTTCTTTAGGCGCGTTATGAAAATTTTATGAGAGTGAAATTTTACGATGCGCGCGCATCGTGACACAAAATTAACAGAATGAAGTTGCCCACTAAATCGCTCATTACAATACGACCGACGTACCTAACTTGGCGAGTCTGAATATAGCCGTAGGTGAACTTTCCGAACCGTACCGAGAATTACCGAATTTATACGATGTCAAGAAAAGGGATGTCCAATAATAATATGCGTATTTGAGGATGTTGTTTAATCGATTTTTTTTCAAATTGATTAAAATTTAAATAAAAAAAAAGAAATAAATTTAATAAAAATAAAGTATAACTTCTTACGCGCGTACATAAGTACACGCACCCTTTTTTTTCTCTATCGTCCTCCAACAAATAAGGTCTGTCGGTATTGGTGTTGGTACACTGATATGCAGTTGAAAGAGCCGTAAATGTTAAGCTTTGTAAGAACTATGAAACATTTCAAAGTCACCCATTCACCACATTAATATGGAGGGCAAACTTCGGCGATTATTGGAGTGGTGGTTGCGTAATTTATGAATAATATTATTGTGTCCTCCCTTATAGACACTGGATTTTTAGTTGGTTAAAATCCATAGTAACTCAAATGAACTCGTAATTATTTCGAGATTTCCGTGCAATAAAATTAATACGAAGGAAAAAATAGGACGATACAATTTGTTAAAAATGCGTATCTTATTGGTGGTAGATCGTATTGTCGTCACGCCACAGGTTAATAACTACCATGTTACCTATATCTACCACGAAGCAATCATGCATATTAGCTATAGGGTGGGGCAACTGTTAAATAATACAATTTAGACTTTAACCATAATGTCTCATGGTCAATGACGGCATTCACGTCGTGTGATGTCTATGGGCTCTATTAACCACTTCACACCAGGTGGGCCATGAGCTCATTTACCAACCTAGGGCAATTGCAAAAATAAAAATATAACACAAAATAGGACAAGCATGAATAGCAATTTTTGTTTAAATCTATCGATTATTTCTATTAAAATTATACAACAATTACATAATTATTTTGAAAATCTACTAGGCAAGTACTGTGTAAACTAATTTAGGTAATTACTATACTACTTATTCTCGACCGCACTTCTAGTAGCTACAAAAAAACTGAAAATCCAAGTTTTGTCTTGTGTTTTAGAGTTTAGAGTGCAGTTTATATTCGAAATCGGACAAACTGTGTTATCCGCAGTGTAATCTTTTACATAGCGTGAATGTGAACTTTTTATAAGATCTCTTTTTGAATGCTATAAAACATTAAACCAGTTAAATATTCATTTAAAACCAGAATAACTTATTGTTTTTTTACCTGTATAAAACTTTTAAAAAAGTCCCAAAACCTCGGCAAGTTGCTACTTCACCGGTGTAAGTCACAGTCATTTTTTTATGATTTTATTTTAAATTAATTAGGAATTTAAAAGTGATTAGCGAAACCTTACACTTTCCGAGAATACAATTTAATAATTATAATGTAGAACATGTTACTGTAGTCTCTGTAACGTTATATTCACTAAATAAATACACATTTCAATTAAAATCCTTTCCGAATTTAAATGTTTAACACAACATTAACACAGACCAAGTTCCGAAAGTTTATAAATTTATTTATATACAAGATGTACGTTAAATAATCACAAAGCAACGCAACATTCGCGAATGACCGCAGGAAGTGCGCATAGAGTACTAACCATAGATTAAACACTTAATATTTACTAACAGCTGTAAGTAGTTTTATTTTTTCAAATGGAAAGGCGAAAGTATCATACCATACAGCCTAATCTTTATATATTTATTTTTTATGAAATATGATATTATTATGAAATGAAATGAAGTTGATTAATATGAAACATGGCATGAAATGAAATGAAATGAGATGAGATGAGATTATATGGGATGAAATATAATTTCAGTAAAGTTGTGGTTTTTTATGTAGACTTTTTCAGTAGACTTTTTGGAGGATCCCGAGAAGTTACGTCCAGTGGCTTTGTTTTATTTTCCTACATTTGTGCACTTTCACAGATACTAAACGTTTAATAAACCACCGTTATTATACATTTAAGCCCGAAGAAACACTAAATAGACAAAATAAAACAAATCACACAACTTCACTCCTGGCGTTCCCGCCAAAAAGTCTGCATGAATTACGAGCGACTGCAATCACAGATTAAATGTTAGTTGCCTACTATAATAACGACAAAAATAATATTAGCCAAAAGTGCCAAAGACTACAATAAGAATAGACTATGTTGAGATGATATATCTCTGCTTAGTTTTTTGTTTTGCGTACTGTACCTATCTGCAAGAGTATTTTTTTTTAATGCCCTTGTAGGCAAACGGCCATACGGCGCACTTGATGGTGAGTGGTCACCGACGCCCATGGACTTCAGCAATGCCAAGGACAGAGCCAAGCCGCTACCTACCAAAATACACGTCTGGCCATTCATAATACACTTATTTTATAAGAATTGTAGGTTTGCAGTAATTTGCTCACCTCTACCCTAGCAAAAGCGGAGCTTCGCAGAATCAAACAGTACTACAACTAATACGAACGATGAAGGGATCAAATTCCCGTGGAAATGACAATAATTCACTACTCCTTTGAACGTTCTACATAAAAATACAAACATTCCATTTATTTAACTACATAATTATGTAAAACAAATTTTGGAGGCTTGAGAGGCTATCAGCATAAGAAGGAAGAAGGCTATATCAGCTTCTCCTTGACGTGTAGGTGAGCTCACGGTGCTCAAACCGGGTGTGTTGCTAACATTGGCCCTAGCAAGAGCCGTGCTTCGCAGAATCTACCACCGGATCTGAATCGCGAACAACTGAGAAGATCCTGTGGTAAACTCAGTGGATTGTGTCTGTAGGTTAAAGTAACCCTAAGGCACTACGGCGTCAAATCATGATTAAATAATCACACTAATATCCGGCTCACAGTAAAAAATGAAAACAACGAAGACAAACGAGTAACTGTTGGTTATTTAAATAACGTTTTCAGTTAGTTTTTTTTTATACACCCTTAGTCTGCCACTTATTGGTTTTTTAAACAATCATCGCGGGTGTGTTGAGTAAAGTGGCAATTGCTTAAAAGGGTGGATGAGCTTACAGTCCATTTGGTATTAGATGATTACCGGGACCCATAGACATCAACAATCTAAATGGCGCCACGCACCTTGAAATATACGTCCCATTTTTCAGTTTTCCCCACACTTCAAACCGAACGAATTTGTTATTTTGTATCTCGTTCTGATGCGTTTAACTAAATGAACGGCCTAACGTTACTTTTTTCATATAAATTCAGGCCAATCATCGGACAATTGAAATAATTAATAAATTCGTTTTTACAGACACAAAATCGCTAGAAGTACCAAAAGTCTTAGTAAAAATTAAATATTATGTTAAATCTGTAATAAATTCATAGGGTTTTACTTAAGATTAAATCATTTCATTTCACCGAATGCTCTCTCATTCCTCCCAATCCCCTTCTTAAATCTATTAATTGTTTCAGTTAAATTTTAATTTTTGTAAAATAGACATGGCTTCGGTGTTTTGTTCTGCAATACAGGTAGCAGTATGAGCTTTGTTTCTTTTGCCTATTCATTGGACGTATTAAGAAAATCTTTGGTACCGACCAATTTACCAAAATGGTGGAGTTTTGGTGTCGTCTAACTCTGTAAAATTACAGCATTGATATCCTTGTTTAGCCTAGATGATTAAGTTTTATTACAAACGCTGTCAAAATATAAACACTTTTATTTTTTGCTAATGAGGATACCTAATGACCTTGGTACAACAATGAGTGAAATTATTAAAAGTGAAGGGGCTTGTCCTGCACCAGAAAAGCCGGCTTCTTCGGATGAGAATGTACAATTCCCGCCTTTACCTGGTAAATATTAAATTCGTTTATAAAACAGACGTTATAGACTTTAATAAAAATGTTTTACTAAAACAATATTATGGCTTCCAGAACCAACTGATGAAGATTTTCAGGATGATCTTAACGAAGAAGAAAAAGAATATATCAAAACTAAATTTGCGGGTGAGCAACTCTTCGTTGAAGACGTGTGAGAATTACTTCAGAAACATAAAAATTATGTTTTGTTTTAGACTTGAACACTATTACTTCTCAACGACTACATTGTACAGCTTGTGATCGTCATCTCGGTTCTTCGTCACGTAATTTATCTCGTGTGAAGATTCATCCTTTACTACGAACACTAGTGTGTCAGACATGTCACATCTTTTACAACAGTGGAGAGTTTGAGAAAGGTGATGATGGATCTGAACTTTACTGTCGATGGTGTGGCCAAGGAGGACAAGTATTCTGTTGTTCTGACTGTCCTCATGTTTTTTGTGCGGTAAATATTTTGTTGGTAGTTTAAAATTGCTCTTAAGTATTTTGCAAGAAATAAAACATTTGAATATTGCAGAAATGTATTAAACGGAATTTTGGACAATCAAAAATATTAGAAATTAAATGTGTTGATGATTGGAAATGTTTCAAGTGCAATCCTGAATGCTTAAAACACCTGCGTGCTGTATGTTGGACTTTGTTTCATTATTGTAAAGTAAGGATTGAGTAAGTAAATTTTTTTCAATGATTATAGTAATAAATAACAGTCGTATTAAAATTTATTTAAAATTATTTTTAATCATTAACTAAATTTCCTAGTAAGTACCTTTGTAAATTATTAATGTAATTATAAATTAGTATATTTTTTACATATTGCAAAGATATGCAAAAAAATATGTAAATTGCGTGTTATGGTCTGTGATTTTAAGTTCATCTAATTTTTATACACTACTGTGCAAGTCTGAAGATAATCTGGCACATAGCCTGAAAGAGAACCTTTTGGTCTTAATGTTAAATTTGACTAAGGATGATGACCGTACCACACCACTGAACATCCGCATGTGATAGATCTCTGCGAGAGATCTGCTTCACATTGTGAAATCAGGTGAGAGCTCTGGCATCTCGACATATATAAGTCGAATTATTACATTCCTGCAGTGGTTCTGAAAGGATGTGTCCCTGACCTGACACCTGTGTTATCACTTTTTTAACGCCTCTCTTATAACACTAACAGAGGTATGGTGTAGAAGAACACCCATGTCCACACTATCCACAAGAAGTGTGACCAGTTCAACTCCTCAGGCTATAGGCCTATTTTGATAATCCCCATTCTTTCCAAGATGATGGAGTGAATAATAAACACAACTTCTGAAGTATCTTAAGGTTCACCAGATGATGAGTGACCAACAATATGATTTCTTTCACGATTGCTCAGTTGGAGATCTTTTTGTATACCTTACTCACAGGCTGAAGCCTAGAGAGCAATGGCAAAGCTGTCACTGTTAGCCTCAATATCATTAAAGCTTTTGATAGGGTCTGGCATAAGGCATTTTTGTCAAAGTTAACAGTTTACACAATCCCTGAAGTACTCAGCAAGGGGATCGCTAGCTTTTTGCATGGGTGGAGCATAATAGTCGTCATTGATATCTGCTGCTATGATACCTAATCTGGCTTAAGGCCATGTTTTCCCCACGCTTTTCATCCTATATATCAATGACATGCTATTTATTGATGGCATGCATTTCTGTGGAGATGACAGCATGGGGGCTGCATGACAAATTTACCATCAGTCTTTCCAGAGCATGGTGCAAGAGAGACAGTTAAAACTTGTATCTAAAGTAGAGAACTCTGGTTAGAATCTCTGCCTGGGCTGAATTAAATTTATTTCAATTCAACTCATTGAAGACATAAGTTGTGCATTGTTTACTGCCAAAAAGGACTTTTGTCACAATGCTGAAATTCATGTGTTCAAATTCATTTGTGCTATTTCAAATATCACAATCATTTGGAGGGCAAAACCAAGTTGGTGTAAAAGAAATCCGGGAGTCGTGTACAGAGCGAATAATATTCACCCCTAGACAAATACTTTTACTTAACATAGCACAAGTCCAGCTTTGTGTAATGTAATGCTCCTACCTCTGGCTGGGGCTCCTAAATACTAGCTACTGACATTTCTCTCCATGCAGAAAAGAGCCATTCAGACTGTTGATAACCTTGTTTTCACTGATCATTTGGAAACTGGATCTATGGAGGGACTTCAATTCTCTATAGGTTTTGTACTGTATGTTCCATGGGGAGTGTGTAGAATTGTTTGAGATGATCCCATTTCATTTATGCTTAAGCACCGGCTGCTACTAGTGCAGAGTTCATCCATACTACATAGAACCCCTGCATTTATCCACATTGTGTTTCTAGAGATCTTTTCTGCCACTTACCATTCGGCTTTGGTATGAAATTACCTCCTCGGTGCTTCCTGAGAGCTATGGCATGTCGTTCTTCAAACAAGGCTCGTGGAAAGTACTCAGTGGTAGGCAGAGACTTGACATTGTTGACGTCCGTTAACGATGGTAACTACTTATCATTAGGTGAATCGTATGCTGTTTAAAAGGGCAATAATAAAAATGAAATAATCAAAACTTTTGAAAATTTGGTTCATTTGGTAATAAACCACTACTCAATTTGTAAACAATATGTATCAAAATGAAGCGTCCTCATTTTTAACATCAGATTGAAGATGTTAAAAAACTGCTTGTTGAAGATGCTTGTTATTGACAGTTTTTTAAGAAAGCAAAACTACTTGTATTTGATTTATATCTAGATCTGATAGTAATAATGCCATTATTTATATTCTAACATGCTTGTTTAGACTGATAGACTTTGCATTTAAACAACACTTCAAGTCTATTATTTTGACTCTAGCATTTTAGCTCTCAGCTCTAAGTGTTGATTTAATTTACAGAATTGCTACTTATACTGTGGACACTCAAATCAGAGAACTTTTGACGAAACAATGTGCTGCTGATGAATCTTTATGTTGTAAGAATAAAAGTAAAAGAAGTGAAAAATTGGATCCTGTTAAGAAAAAGAAGAAAATGGCCCTAAAAAACAAACACCTGTACCCATAATATCAAAAATTCCTCCTACTATACAGGTAATTCCATCTGGGAAATGGATGGATGTTTTTTATCAATAAATTCCACATTACTCACATAATATATGTATACCTTTTATTATTGACTTAAATTCACAGATCACACAAACCTATCAGGTTTGAAGCTATTATTATGGATCCTATGAACATAAAATGAAATTTTTAATTTTTTTATTGCCCCAGCAGGCAAGCGAGCATACGGTTCACTTGATAGTAAGTGGTTACTGTCGCTCATGGACGTCAACATTGCCAGGGACAGAGCCAAGCCGCTGCCTATTAGCATAATGTTATCACTATTAGTGATAACACTATGCCATTACCTTTTAATGGTCTCTAAAATGAAGGTGTTACTGTGTATTTTAGTTTAAATGATTGAAATAGTATTTATTAACAGGTGAAAAAATTTGCATCAATAAACTTGGATGAAACACCAAAGCAAGAAAAAAAACCTATAAAGAGACCAATAAGTCCTAAGAATAAACCAGTTATTGTTAAAAATCCAATTCCAATAGCTACATCAGTTACAAGACTTTTGCATCCATTAAATATTGGACCTCCAATGAAGAAGTTGAGGGTAAATAATTACATTAGTACATATTTATAAAGGGTGTTTTTATAGAGGTATAGAACTAAATGGAAAAAAAAAGATTATTTTTTAAATTGCCATGAAATTCACTTTATTCGAAAGATAATCTTTTGGCATTATAATTTACATATGACTTCTGGCATATGACCGCCACGTCTGACTCGGACATAGTCTAATCTGGTGGTCCAATTTTCGATGAATTTTTCCAATATTTGTAGTCTTATATACATATATATATATTTTATTGCCTTTGACATATCGACAATTACGCGGTGAATGTTGTCCTCCGAGTGGTCAATCGTTCCGGGCTTATCGGCGTAGACTACAGACTTTACGGTCAGTTACCATTTACTAACATTCTGACCAGCATCGTTTTTTTTTTATAGCTTAGGTGGACACGAGCTGATCTTAAGTGGTTACCGGAGCCCATAGACTCTACAATGTAAATGCCGATGTAAATTTTTTTTTCCAAGTTAAAGTTTCATACCTCTATAAAAAACACCCTTTATAAAGGAATAGAACTATACATAAAAATGATAAAAAGTGGAAGTTTGCTTAAGATCATGTCATCTCTTAACCATTGCAAGACATACGTAGCTGTGTTCTAAAAAATAATATAATGAAGGAACAAAATTGTGTAATAAGAATACAACTCGGAAATTAAAATTTGTGTGATTAATGTACAATTGACACAGATTAAGATGATAAGATTTTCAAGATGGGTTACATTCACTCGTTATTACATTCACACACATTCGTTCGTTTTGAAAAAAGATCTTCGACGTTCGCACGTGAATTGTACTTCAAATGAGTTCCAGGTAAAACGCCTCAACAGGAAATAGGAGTCTTCTTGTCGACCATATTATAGCTCAATTATAGATAACATCCATAATACATTAAAGTCAACTACAATTTGTAATCCTAAGTCTGAAAGTTTCAATCATACTTCTTAAGCTTCTAAATTCGTAAAATGGCACAGGATCATTACATACACTTCACATTTATATTATGTACATTTTATCTAAACTATACAAAGCCAAATCAAATTAAATATACCATGTACTCATCTCTACTTACCAGGATAAGTGCAAGAAAAATATGTGTAAACTAATGAAATAAAATCTAGAGAAATTTAAATTGCCTGTTTCAGATTGCAAGTCCAATGATGGGCACCATTAGATATGTGAATGATACCAGAATGCAGTCTTACCAACGATTAAGGCCTAAAGCTCCCATCAATATAAACAATTTCAATGGTTTTAAAAACACAAATCCAATATTCAATCCGATCAGTACAAATTCTTTTCACAATAGCATGGAAAACATGGTCGCCAATGACAACATCAACTTATCTTTGGATAATTTGACTCAGGTATTTCATTCTAAATCCTTAAGTTTTTGATAATCGTAGTAAAGCATGAGGGGTCGTTCTGAAGCGGAAACTCCAATAAAAAACTGAAAATAACCATACAGACTTGTAATGTTGTTTATCGTGAAGTGCTTAATGTAGATTACTTATGGTAATCTATTACATACAATAATACAAAATTGTTTTTAAATTTTAATTAAATGCCGCTCAAGTCATGACTGGTCATGTGATTAATTGGTGCGAGTATTTTGGTCTCATATTTTTTTAGTAATTCTCAATATAACCATTGAAAAACATGTACTTCTAAATGTTCTAAATGAATTTTAGGGCTTGGACATGTCAGCAGCTGCTGCTGTGCTGTCAGCAAATAATTCTCAAAATGATGATGTTGTTTGTACACCGGATCTTCCTATGGAATCTTTGAATGAGGTAAAATAATTTGACTGTTCTACTCTAATGTTTTACTTGTAGGGTGTCTTGTAAGCCCGCACAGGTAGGTGCGACTTCTTGTCTATGTCTCCATGGACACAGTAAAGTATTCTGGTTTAAAGGATGTGGGTAAAGTGATCTCAATCATCCATTGATATCGTAAAAAAATTAATTAAAATTAGTTTAAAGATCAATTGAATCACTTTATTTTTGGACTGATTTTTTTATCTTGTTTTACACAAGATTGCAAAAATACACTACGTATTATTAAGTTCTTAAATAATTATCAAACGTTTCTTGGGTATTGCGATCATTGAATCCTTTCAGCAGACTTTTTCATGTAGTCATCCTGCTGTGTGTGTTTCCGGGACGCCCAGTAATTTAATTCGGATCTTAGTAAGCTCTACTACTAGTGTAAGGCCGACCGAAAGTATCTTATCCTGGGCAATTTGTTTCCCCATATATTATGCAACATGGGGTAAATTTATTATTGCTTAAGAAAGGGCAACCTCTGTATCTTTTAAATTTTTTCATCTAGGCATAAATATTTTATATTGAAATCTAACAATATTTTCTAAAATAAGATCTAATTTAAATATCATATGAATTGAGTTTGTTTATATTTATCAAAAATAATTGACAGTTTATAATAACGTGGTAATTTCTAGGTTAATGAAGATAACGACGATGACGTCGAATGTATAACTCCTGGACCTTCAGACGCACCCAAAACATACAAATTTCAGCATCCCCCACCTCTAGTGCCTTGCGGGAATAATAGTGCAGTGTCTTTATCGTCAGATAATATAATTCAAATGACCGAAAACGACGTCACAGTGAATGCGTTAACAGGCGGCTTGAAGTTTCGGGTTGACCCTCAAACTTTGTCTTCAAATAAAATGTACAGGTTACCGGATGGCCGCGTGTTTGCGATAAACATAAATCCAAAAATGCCCGGTGGCTATTCCGCAACTATTGTAGCTGTAACTGATAATACTAATAAAGCCACACAAAGTAAAGGTACCACATTTGCCGCTAAATTGAGTTCCGTTTCGACTCCGCAATGCTCTTCCCCTGTTACGCCAAAAGCACGAAGAAGCCAACGTCGATCTTCGTCATCAAAACGTAGTTCTACCAAATCTAAAACAACTCGCCAGTCGTCGAGGAAAAGTAGCAGAATGTGTGATTTGAATGTTCCGGTAGAATGGTACAGATATAATCTTATAGACGCAGTTGATGCCTTAGAATACTCATTAAACAGACTACAAAAATTAAAAAAGGAAGCCACAACTATGTATCTTCGAACTAGGACTATTAGCGAAATGAAGAATCTCCATAAAACGTTAGATAGATTATTGACAACATCATCAAAAAGATTTGGTGAAATCAAAGATAATCTAAGCAATGAGTTGAAACAGTTTATTTTGAGAAAAACAGATAACCAGCCCGCAAACAGTGAAGACGATGACGTTGAAATTTTATCTAATGCTGAAAATGATGATCCCATATTCATAGATGAAAATTCTGTGGAGTCAAATACAAATTATAATGAAAATCAAGAGGTCGATTTGACTGGGCCCGGCAGTAGTGAACATAATGAAACTGGCGAGAAGGAGGACGATTATTCTAGAATGAATGACGAAACTCTAATCATACCAGACCAAGAAAATGAAAGCATTACGAGTATTAATGAAAATGGCCAGAATATAGAAAATAACTCATCTGTTATTGGAGAAGGAGAAACGAGTTTGAAATGTGTTGAAGCCCTGATAGAAACAAACACTACAAACAGTGAAAATAATTCAGTTGATGATTTGAACTTAGAAAATAAGTGCATGGAAAATGAAAATCCTCTAAAAACATTAGAAAGTATAACTGAAAACAATGCGACTACGGGAAATGATAATCGTAATGAATCTAATGAAAGTAACACTGATCTGACTGAGGGTTCAGAAGACAATATCGCTTCTAAAAACCTTAACAGCGAAGCGACGGTCGAAACCAGTTTATCGAATGACACGCTCAACTTGGAAAGCGATAAAGTACAGGATTCAGAAATAAGCGAGGAATTGATTGAGTCGTTGTTAAAGGACGATAGCTCTACAAACTGTAAAGATTAGAACATAAATAATCCTATCTGGTTATTGTATTCAGAGCTTCTTTTACAATTTTGATGGCCATCTAAGAGCAAATGAAAAATCGATTCAGCTAATATAAATTTATTAATAGACTGCTCCTTTAGTATATTGTAATTAGTGGGACACTATAATATGTGCTAGTTATAATTACGTCAAGTAAGCAACTATTTTTAGGTTAAGAGCAGATGTTTTTTTTGTACCGGTTTTCTAATCTGAAAACTATTTACATGAGTTCGTAATTTGATCATCGAATATCAAGATATGTATTTTCAAACTTAATAAATAATAACATTGTTAAATATTACACCAGTAATATCAAAAATTCAAAAAAACAAATGTGAACTATTTTAGATTATTTGCTATGACTTGTAATAAAAGTACATATTTATGTTAATATTTCTGTCAATGATTCATACACATAATTCAAGGCACAGAAATCAAGGATTTTTTTGTCGTTGTATCGATAAACCATAAACAAGTGTGATAAGCCCTTAAATAATAAGAAAAACACATTTACATGTTACAGTCAATTTCATTTACTAAATAATTTCACTCAATACTGATAATTCAAGGTACCCAACTGCACTAAAATATATAGAAAATTATAATTTCATATAAAATTTAAATTCACTACTCTGGGATCCAATTTTTTTCCTAATAATTTCTTTATGGGCATTTAGGACGAAAAGATCTATTCGAGTGTGAATCATAGTGAATATGCGGTAAATAAAAGACCTACTAAGCAAAAATGAATTTGAATCGTATAAACTATTTCGTTAAATTGAAACATAATTAAATAAGTATATTTAAATTGAATTGGACCCGCTAAACAAAAAGTAGTCGACACACAAAATCGTATTTTATTTATTAAAATTCAAACTGATGTAGACGTGAACGCATTCCACTACTGGGAACAAAACACAATCCTCTTGGAAGTTATAGGACAGGACGATCAAGTAAGTCGAAGGCATGCTTGAATGAATTGGCTTGATTCGACATTCAAGCAGTTACACGAACCTCTATTTCAGTCGCATCAAACTAATCCAGCCCTGTCAACAACATCAGCTACAAACAAAATGTCTATAAATATAAATATGTTCACTACTCAGCTACCCATAGACACAGCCCACTGAGTTTCTTGCCGGATCATCTCAGTGGGTCGCGTTTCCGATCCGGCGGTAGATTCTGCGAAGCACTGCTCTTGCTAGGGTTAGTGTTAGCATCACTTCGGTTTGAGCCTGGTGAGCTCATCTACTAGTTAAGGTTACGCTGAAATAGCCTCTCAAGGCTATTAGCGTAGGTAGGGAAAAAACCCAGCTATGTGGGATAATTATAAACAAAAACAAGACGCTGCTGTACTATGAACGAAATAGTGATAGTTATGATGTTGGACGGAATTAACCGCGAGTATTTCGAATATTGATTTATAGTTTCATAGTTTCAGGGCACCTTCGAAAAAGGTTATTAGGTACTTATTAATACAAAAACGCAGTCACTAAATGCTACGCGTCTCGTCTTCGTCTGCGTTTCTGGTATCTACCCTCGACGTGACGGATCGTAGTCGTGATTTGTTCGACAAGAAATACTATAAGTATGAGCTTGTCCAACACCAAGGCACGCTTCTAGACGCCTAAAAAGATTTCCAAGCATTATTAAGCGTCCGCTTTTTCCTGCCTAATCTAGTGACCTTGAGGGGTCATATTAGATTCACCGAGCGACTAGGTGAGCTCACGGGAGTCTAACCTGACGAATTTGCTAACACTAGCCCTAGCAAGGGCAGTGCTTCGCAGAATCTCACCGGATCGAACTCGCAACCCACTAAGAACATCAGGCGAGAAACTCAGTGGACTGTGTCTAAGGGTTGAGCGTCCGCGGGGATTTGCTGTTGTATTTCAAAGCGTTACTTCCTCGATTCCACTCTAGTAAATTCAAGGAAATTATCGTTTATATTTATTGCACTACTACCATATTTTAGGACGAAGTAATCATGTATCTATTGAGTCGAGAAAATTTTCATGCTGTCTGAGGATGCGAGAGTAACTATCCTATCTATAACTATAATAACTATCGAATTCACTCCTGAAATGACGGACTGTCTAGGCCTAAGGTAACACACAAACAAGAAATAAATTGGGAACGTCACTTCATTTTGAGTTTCTCCTCTGTCCTATCATATTAACAGTGACAGTGAGGTACTTCATGACTTCAGCTATTGTCTACCGGCCATCTTCCGGTTTTGTTTTCATGGCTGGTAAGTTTATTAATGGCGCGGGTTCATACACCGTCCAAAAATTAAACAAATGCGAATAGGTATAAACGAATTTAACATATATTCAGAATATTTACTTAAACTTTAACCTCATCGAAGCGCCCACCCTTTTCTCTTATTATTTTTCTCGTATATTTTAGGTATTCTATAAGTATTTTCAAATAGCCTTTATTTAGTCTGTCGGTTATCCTCACAAAACTAAACCCTCAAATTTCAAAATTTGATTCGTAGGTTCAATATATATTTTCCCAGTGATATATTATCCAATTTTATACGTCTTTGCCCATTCTAGTCTATTTTGATTATATCAAGCACATAGTTAACCAAAGCACTTTTTTAACACCATCCCATCCTCTTAGTCCTAAGACAGTAAACGTCTTTAGCCATTGTTTTGAAATAGGTATTACGCGTATCATTCACACCTGCGATTAAAGCGCTTTACCGCTCTTTAATGTAATTCGCTAAAAGGACCGTCATAGTGGTTTTCGAAATCTTCCGAATACAGACTTAATATCACAACCCTCGCGTGACAATGCTCAATCAACAGCGACTAAATATGGTCCAAAAAAGTTAAAACTAGCAAAAATATTCTGCAAAACTACACCATTTCATAAAAGAAAGCAGCCGACGGACTAAGTCATAAAACACGTGTTTCGACAAAATTAAGGAATTTGTTACCAGACAGACAGAGATACCTGTTAATTATCCAAAACAACACGTCATAGCTCCTTCAGACATCAGCGAATTTCTTGATTACTTTTGATAATAATAAACGCTGTGGCTCCCATGATACAAAGTGATCACTGCCGTCCATAATGCCATAATTACTAGATAAAACGTCAGTATTGTAACAGTGTCCAAAGTGCGAGTTTACATAAAATGACATAAATCATTGCGTAAATGTCAGCTACATGATCGGGAAGAGAAGGTGCATTAGAGAAATTCTGGTCGGGCTTGAAGTGCTAGGCAGTCGTTATACAATACAATAATTGTTACTTCGACTTATCAGGTATGACGGTATTTACGGCTATAAAGTGGATGTGCAAACAACCACTTTTATAGAGATCGATCGCTTGTTTATTTAACATTGCGGGCTAAAAAAAAAGGTTTAAGTTGCAATAATTAGTTTTGAACGCTAATTCATCAATTGGTTGTCTGTCAGTAATTGTTATGAAATCTTGAGATTTCATCAAATACAATTTAAAGAATGCAATTTTTTATGCAGGTAGTTTTTCCTTCCAGGTAGCATTCATTCAGATTTGCTTGCCAATGCTTGCAATATTAAAGACACTTTTGTGGCCGGCTGAACTAAAAAGTAGAAAATCATTTTCAACAAGAAAAAAAAACAATGGAAAAAAGCTTCGTATTGCAAAAATGCGTGGGTTATGTAGTATAGATGTCAATTATATTAATTTACCAGTAACATCATTACAATCGTTTAATTCGATAAATGCACTTGTAAATTCATGGATTTTTTTGTAATCTCTTACATAGTTATAAAGCAGTATTCAAGTATTAATGTATATGTCACGATGGTAGTTATTGCCATACCATTGGCCATATACGAAAATGTCTTTTAAAACTATTCATTAATGTACATATTAAGTATAGGAGAAACTGCATCAAAAGTAACTTATCATAACATTACAATTTATTAGTACATAATAATATACATTCGGTTTTGTGGATTCCCCCACAATTCTTAATTTCACTAAATGTGGCTAAATATTTAAAAGTAACTGAAAATTAGTCCGTGACATTGTAGATAATGAAAACATAACAAAAATCTGTTGAATTCTAATCTTACTGTTATAATAAGTGATTTCTATAATAAAATATTAATTCCCTAAGTGATTTCTATAATAAAATATTAATTCCCTGCAAGTGTCAGACTTGCCAAATTCCATTGGTATAACGCTTAGAATAATTACACATAGAACGATAGTTCTCTTCAAAGCGGTCTGTCAAAAGCGAGGCAAAAATATAATCTATGTGTGCGTAAGATACTTGTATTTACGCTCGACGAAACGCACACAGCGAAAAAAAGAATGCTGCCAATATATTAACTTTCTCTAAAAATACGGAATTTGAAACTATTACTTGTGATCACAGAACAAATGTGATTATTAGATTACACCTTTTATTTATTTGGAACTCATCAATGATTACTGCTGAACTGATGACAAGGCCCATAGATCCCCTAAATGATTAGGAGTTAAATATAAGTGCAATTCGTCTACCGAAACTACTCGGTAGTGACCCGTTTTGTTTACATCCTAAATAATCTAACGTACCTATTTACTAGAATACACGAATATTGCCTGCATGATGAAAATAAAATCTGTATACAACTTTTTGTTTTTTGTTTAAACCCGCCACCACACAACCTACCTTTGAAGTCGTCGTGGCCTAAAGGATAAGACGTCCGGTGCATTCGTTGTTGCGATGCACCGGTGTTCGAATCTCGCAGGTGGGTACCAATTTTTCTAATGAAATACGTACTTAACAAATGTTCACGATTGACTTCCACGGTGAAGGAATAACATCGTGTAATAAAAGTCAAACCCGCAAAATTATAATTTGCGTAATCACTGGTGGTAGGACCTCTTGTGAGTCCGCACGGGTAGGTACCACCGCCCCGCCTATTTCTGCCGTGAAGCAGTAATGCGTTTCAGTTTGAAGGGTGGGGTAGCCGTTGTAACTATACTGAGACCTTAGAACTTATATCTCATGGTGGGTGGCGCATTTACGTTGTAGATGTCTATGGACTCCAGTAACCACTTACCACCAGGTGGGCTGTGAGCTCGTCCAACCATCTAAGCAATAAAAAAAGAAAAAAAGAAAACCTAACTCAAAATACTTACGTTATTTGGTGTAAAGTTATTTATTAATTTTTGGTGGCATTTTTTATTAGGCCGTTTTTATATGTAATAATAGTGTAACTTACAAAAACACGCAAATATTCTAATTCACTTAGAAGCATTCTAGTTTACGTCTGTATCTATAGTCAAGCAAAGTAGTTAAAGAATGAACTAAGAAAATATTTTAAGTTCAAACAAATAAGAGCCAGAATTGTAGAGAAAAGTCGTTTCAATTATAACTTGTCTATAGATACGGTTCTCAGAGTGATCGAGGTGAGAAAATTTTATGAGAAAAAAAAAAACAAATAACATGTATAATTTATTTATTTCAGTAGCATTGTAACAACTGCAACTGTTTTCTGAACAATTGTCGCTTCGATGATAGGAGGAAACCTAAAACCACACCAAAACATAAAATTACATATTTTTATTATAAGTATACTTGTTGTTTTTTTGTCTCAGTTTCCTTATTAATCAATTTAATTAAATTTAAAAAAGCGCTTTTAATTGTCTAATTAAAGAGAATATTTCCCTGTGCTGGCAACATTTTCATAAACTGTGGCATTACAAATTATTGAAATTTATTTTTCATTGTAATGAATGTTTTACGTAAAAATATACGTTCAAACGCATTACTTACCCGTGAAATGTATCGTTACTATCTTTCTTGTGTTTTTCCGATGTACTGTGACATCCGTTCACTGAACAAACCGTCATTTTTAATGAAAATTTCGGGAGTAGTTTTCAATACGACACGTCCTTGAGCACTGACGGGCCGAATAATGAACTTAGCCAATATGGCTAGGTTTGAGTTGCCTCACTTTACGGAGGCGGACTCGGTTTCTATGTGTAATTATTCTAAGGTATAACGTAGTTTTATCTTAAAATTTAACCGCACAAAAACATTTCCATTGAACTCGTATATTAAAAATTCAAAGTTCTTTTTTTTTTCGAAAACTGGTTCTGAGTGATTACTTTAATTGTGTAGTAAAACGAAATCTATAATATTTTGTGATGTCGAGCGCTGAGGAACCAATTCCGCATCCTCTTCCTGCCGGATGTAATTAAGACCTGTCTAATGACAATGTGTAGATCCATTAATCTGATGCAGGACATCATTTAAGTGCTTCCTGTCCAGAACAAGTAGTCTTGAGTAATGTACAAACGGGCGCTGCGCATATTATGTTTATATTGTTTTTTTTTAGGGTAAAATGGCTACTGTATGATTCCGCAGGGTTAAAGGTGTTTGTATTTGTGAATGTCAGTCAGTAAGCCTAAATTAGTTTTCATTTTTACTGGGCAGGTAGGAATCATGGAGTACTTACATTAGTGATTTAGATAGTGTTTCTGTTCGTAATAGGAAATTGTGTTTCTAAACTTGTATCATGAAATCCACTATTAAATATTTTTATATCCATTGATTTACGGCTTTGAATTTTTTTTTCAAGTTTTCGACGTCCTTAAATTAGCACAAATCGGTAGGTACTGATTATTTGTGGTGCATTTAAGTAACGTTTGATTTTCAATTAACTTTAAAATTAATTAGATAATCACTTAATACGCTTTTGTATTTATATATTTTTTTTTTTATTGTTGACTATGAAATCATATTTGAATTGAGTTTTCAGGTCAAGTATTTATGCAACAAATTTAAAAAGTACGTCTGATTAGTTGGTATGATAGATATTTTATATAATTGTGCAAGTGCATCCGTGCAATGATTTATATGCAGTGTAAAACGAAAAATTATTTTTAATACATACTATTTTTTTAGATAATTGTTTAGTTTTGTAAACGAATCGAAACCTAATAATTAACAGTACTTTAATAGTTATTTATAATGTATTATACTATAAAAAAAAACTGACGAATTGGATTGTAATACAAATACATAGGATGGACTATACATACATACCTTCATACATTTATTGCTTACAAAAAAATTTTTGCCTCCGTAGTTCAGCTTTCGGCTTGAATACAGCGGATACACAAACTATTTGGGTAGGTACTAGACGACTGCATGAACACACTTTATGTACTCCTTAAATTCTTGCATTTAGGACGTAGTAGGTATCTCGAGATTGTGCGGAAAATGTTTAGGTATTGATAAAATCACGTATAATAATATTCGTTATTTAACGTTAATATTATATACAAACGAATATTTTTAATTAATTAAATAATTAATTGATTCTAACAAATTTTGTTTTGCTTTTGGGTACTATATTTTTTATTTTTTAAACTCCCTTTGTGCAGTAGATCAGGCGTAATAAATCCAAAGACAATTTTAAGACTGGTCGTTTATTAAAGTATAAAAAAAATACATTTAAATGCAAACAATTGACATTGTAATTATTGTAATGAGCTGCGAATAAATAACATTAGTAAAAAAGCACAATTATTAGATATCACAATTCGTCTTCGTCATCAATTTTAGAGATTATGCTAGGCATGATTATTATAGAAAATTAAAAAGAGCACTTATGAAATAATTTCAATGCTTTTATGCATCACTTAATCTATAGGTATGTAAAAAATTAAAAATTAAAGCAACAGACGATTGTGTCTGTTGGGAGACTTTACTCAATAATTGTAGGGTTGTCACGATTACTAAAATTATAGTGTATATTTAAAATAAAGTAGTTTAAATTGTGTACTTACAATATAAACGGTTCTCGTGGTTTTTTTTATAATTAGAATTAAATTCATGAAAATGTCCACAAGTGACCCATTATTACAAATAATTTTATTTTATAGATGAATTTATTATCTGAGTTATACATATATAACAACAAATCTAGTTACCTAATTAAAATGAAAAAGCACTTCATTAAGGCAATAGTAGCGCAATATTTTAACTGTGTTTAAATGCGGCTACGGCAAGGGCCTTAATACAGTCGGACCTCTGTGATGACATTTTGTTAGTCCAGACAAATCTTTGTGTGTACATATGCTAAGATCGGTATCGCTACACAAAAAAACACACTTGTCTGTTTTTGACGTGACAACGTCTTATAATTCGATGGAGCCGGCTGCACGCACGAAAAAACATGACTCGTGCGGCGTTACCTCGCTCTGAGGCGTACATGTTTTCGTCAAGTATGAAGTTCAGTGAAAAGTGAAAATATGGTGTCAATTATTTATAGCTACGATAATTGCGATAATTGAAAAATGAAACCATCCCATCAGTATTTTCTTATGACGTTGTCACGTTCAACTGTCGTCAGTAAACCGACTTTACAGACAACCGATTTTTTTACTGTGTTATAGAGTAGGTATATAGTGTAGTACTAGTAGTGACTTAGTAACGGAAGTGTCCTTTGCGCGATCTCTCCTCATGGTAGACCCGCATCGGAGAATATGTACCATTCGATGCTCCGTTGGTATTTAGTCCTGAAAGAATATTTATTATTAATATACATTTGTCAACAAATCTACTTTGGAACAGTAAAATCTAGTTTACCTTTTGCATCAAGAAGTCCATCCACTGTGGAAGCTTTCGGAACAAACAATGATATTCATCATGACATTAAATTCAAAAGTCATACAATACGGTTTAGTAGTACAGTATATTTTTATAGACTGATATTATCGAAAATACTTTATTTTCATTTGTTTGTAAGTTTCACAAATTATTTGATACTAGCGACCCGCCCTCGCTTCGCCGCGGAAACATTAAATTTTATTATTGATAGTTGAGTCCCGCGATGTTACCCGCGGTTATTGTCGTACCGCGGGTGACGCCGCGGGGCGAAGCTAGTCTAAAAAAAGTAGCCTAAGTTACTCCTTACATCATCAGCTACCTGTCAGTGAAAGTCCCGTCAAAATCGGTCCAGCCGTTCCTGAGATTAGCCGGAACAAACAGACAGACAGACAGACAAAAATTGTAAAAAATGTTATTTTGGTGTATGTACCGTATATATACTCATAAGCATGTAGTAAAAAGCGGTTATTTCAATATTACAAACACACTCCAATTTTATTTATATGTATAGATTGACTAAGGAATCGAATTAAATTGAATGAATACTCACCCTGTAATAAATGTTGAGGCGGAGAGACTGCTTGAGCTGCACATCGCGGAGCAAGTAACAAATGATAGAGTGTCAAATATATAGCTGCTACCAACAAGGAAACTACACCAAGGGCTTCGTACGTTACACGGGCAGATTGCAGCTGTAACGACACCATCCCACTAATAATGGCTCCAATGCAGCGTCCTAAAAAACCAACGCCATCTCTGTTTATTAAATGGTCCGTAGTCATCGTATGCAAAATGGATGTTACTAAATTAAAGGAATTTTAGAGATAGAATTAATGATTCTCCTCTATTGTATCCTGGTATTTTTGGTACCTACTTACCTAAACAGAAATGAGCGATGACTGGTAGTGCTTGTCCTGTAGTAGTGTACTTGCGAGGAATCAAGTGACGGAAGTATAGTATTGCAGTCACCCAAACCAAACTAAGTGTAAACACTTCCAATATTTCACAGACTGCCACCAAACTGTATTCATTACTGCTAGCTAAACCTGTAATTTTTACCAAATACATGTGGTTGTCATCAATCAAGAAGGGTGGTGGCCTCGAATCTATCAGGAAACATCTGAAGTCAGCGTCGGAACACTACTTCGATATGTGTGATGCGACGAGTTAATCGCCTTATCATGGCTGCTGCTGACTACTCCATGGAACGAGCTCACTCAAGAGCCAGTCGTCGTTGATGCCCTAAGCATATGCTTACGGAACCATTAACACTCTTACTAGACGCCTGCAGTTCTAATACTGCTTCTGCTACACATAAGGGACCCTAGTAATCGCACTCGTTGAGTTCGACTTGAAACCTAGTCAAAAAGACCAGCCCGTTGAATATTTCCGCACTCGTTCACCTGTCCTGGTGAAACAGGAAAGGCCTTCGGGTCACCTTCCTTCCTTCTATCCTACTGTTGGGTGATGGCATTAACATTGTGTTGCATTACGATTATTTATGTTCCGGCGGTTACTTAACAGTATTTTTTTTTTTTTTACTTAACAGTAATTGCGAAGTGAGCTTGTTCATCCGTCTAGATAATAAATATCTTTATATATTTACGGGGAAAATTTATATTTTCAAATAACATTAATAACTCATGGTCTTACCTACTATAAATCCAAATTGTGACTTTTAGAACAGACCCAAGGCTTGGATACCTCTCCGGCTTTACCAGAATGGGTAGGCGATCTCTGGCTCAGCTACGAGGGGTGGTAGTTGCTAACAACTGTCCGAACGCCCTCAAGAGAGGCCGAGTACATTTACCGAATTAAAATGACGACACATTGAAACAGTCAGATGAAAATTCAGCAGGATGGTGTTATGGACATCGAACTGTTTTAAGAGTATGGCGACTTGTGTTTTTTGTCTGTATGTCAGAGTCACGATAGTGACGAGCAACGCGCAGTATCATTTGGATCAAAAAATCTTGGGCAACGACGGTTTTTGACGCTACATGAGCAAAGTCGATGGTGTAGTTAGCGGTGACCACGATAAGGAAGTTATTATTAGCAGCAGTAATGTTCCAAAGTTGTCTTCATACGCGTAAGCATCCGTAAGGATCATCATAAGGAGCATCATACCTTACGGATGCATACATGATATATGTCAAGTCGTCGTGGCCTAAAGGATAAGACGTCCGGTGCATTCGTGTTGAAGCGATGCACCGGTGTTCGAATCCCGCAGGCGGGTACCAATTTTTCTAATGAAATATGTACTCAACAAATGTTCACGATTGACTTCCACGGTGAAGGAATAACATCGTGTAATAAAAATCAAACCCGCAAAATTATAATTTGCGTAATTACTGGTGGTAGGACCTCTTGTGAGTCCGCGCGGATAGGTACCACCGCCCTGCTTATTTCTGCCGTGAAGCAGTAATGCGTTTCGGTTTGAAGGGTGGGGTAGCCGTTGTAACTATACTGAGACTTTAGAACTTGTATCTCAAGGTGGGTGGCGCGTCTACGTTGTAGATGTCTATGGGCTCCAGTAACTACTTAACATCAGGTGGGCTGTGAGCTCGTCCACCCATCTAGGCAATAAAAAAAAAAAAAAAAAAAAAAAAGCATGCGTGATAGTAACTGTATCAGGGAGCAAATTATAAGCAAACAGCTTACAACTTTGCATGATTCAAGCGTAAATCTGTTAAAAGCGCAGTTTTGCGGCTGACGCGTGTTACAAAGACACGTACCAGTGTATCGAAGTCCGTAAAATGTAAAAGCTAAGATGAATACATTGGAGTGTCCAATGTAGTCTACAAGTGCTTCGGCCCACCAGAGCGCTGGCACGGCTGGAAGCGCGCCCGCGGTCAGCGTCAACCCCACTTCAGTATATGTGCCGTTCATCTCCTCAACGGTCCTGAAAATAGAAAGTAGGTAGAAAAAAAGAAATATAATTTTGAACTGGTGGTAGGTTATGTAAGCCCGTCTTGATACAATTTGGTATATATCGGCCACGTAGTAATCACGTACCGGCTAAAGGGCGTAAGATCCATTGTTTTAATGGAACATTTAGACGCCATGTCCTATCTGAGTAGGTACAAAGGTATCGTTGTTTTTGACATCTCTGAAACTGCGTGTTACTTACGTAACTTGAATTGTATGAACAGGTACCTATTAGTGATTGGAAACCTGTACTTTTTTTATTTTTTTTTATTGCTTAGATGGGTGGACGAGCTCACAGCCCTTCTGGTGATGTAAGTGGTTACTGGAGCCCATAGACATCTACAACGTAAATGCGCCACCCACCTTGAGATATAAGTTCTAAGGTCTCAAGTATAGTTACAGTTACAACGGCGGCCCTACCCTTCAAACCGAAACGTATTACTGCTTCACGGCAGAAATGGAGAGGGTGGTGGTACCTACCCGCGCGGACTCACAAGAGGTCCTACCACCAGTAATGAATGTCTATTTTTCTTTATTTATTATTTTCTAATGTATTCTATAAATATAAATAAATGGATGGAAAAGAAGTAATATCGTGCTGTGCCGTGAACCTACCACGGAAGATATGCGTCGATGCCGCTCCACAGAATGCCCAGTAGAGCTACCACAACAAAAACTGCAGCAGTCTCGGCTCCATACCGGCGCACCACATTCATGGGCAGGGCCAACACTCCTGTCGCCGTGTGCCACCACCATTCCGGCGTCGATAGTGGCATGTGACTGTACCGAATCAAAATTCACGTTTTATCTTTATCTATATATATAAAAATGAATTGCTGTTCGTTAGTCTCGCTAAAACTCGAGAACGCCTGGACCGATTTAGCTAATTTTGGTGTTGAATTATTTGTGGAAGTCCAGAGAAGGTTTAAGGTAGATAAATATGAAAATGCTCCGAATTAAATAAAAATAACAATTTTGTTTTCCCTTTGATGTGTCCCCCGTCGGACGGATTCTTTTTGTTTGTTTTAAGTTTATTTTATACAAAAGTTAAGGTTTTTTATTTAGCGATTGAGGCCCTACGAAGTCAGCCAGTTATAAGATAAATTCATAAAGTCATGCTTATTATTTATCTGTAATTTTAAAACTGTTCAATCTATTTTTTTCCCACCTAAACCGATGTCTGTAGATAATAATACACTTAATATAAGACCCACGAACGATTTCCTTGCGAAAAATAGTGTCGATCCGCTGTCGCGTGTATCAAATGGCTTTAACAGGGAACCGCGCCCCTGCCTAACATAGACATGTGATAGCGTTCAGAAAACAGCAATTAATGATACCGGGGAGGGGAATTCACTAAAAAGTCGTGACAAAAAAAAACCTGATACAGCCTATGTAAAATATATTGAGTAAAACTACTGAACAATATTGATTATTAGTTCAAAATTATATCAACATAAATCTAAAAATTAATGAATTTCTGAATCAATTCGCGTTGAATATGGAACATATCCGTATTAAAAAACGATTCGCACACCTGTTAAGCGTTAACGATTCCTTATTTCCAAAAGTGATAAATGTATGAATATCAATCCACAACGAACAGGAAAAAAAAGAATGACAGAAAGATACGTATTCAAAATTAAATGTAAAATAAATCTTACTGGCTTAATAAATATTTAGCCCACTTTCCCAGTGTACCTAATAGTGATGGCGCGAACTTATAATAATTTTATGAATTTCACTAATTTATCACAACTGCAATGTAACTATTTTAGGATCTGCAAACATTGTTATCTTATTTAATTATTATTTTCATATTTAATTCTTACTAACAAAATGTTATGGTTTAAAAAAAACTGAAATAAAGTTTTTTTTTTATTGCTTAGATCGGTGGACGAGCTCACAGCCCACGTAGTGTTAAGTGGTTACTGGAGCCCATAGACATTTACAATATAAATGCGCCACCCACCTTGAGATATAAGTTCTAAGGTCTCAGTATAGTTACAACGGCTACCCCACCCATCAAACCGAAACGCATTACTGCTTCAGGGCAGAAATAGGCGGGGCGGTGTTACCTACCAGTGCGGTAAATAAATAAATAAATTACTCACCTGTCAAATACTAATATTAAGGCAGCCAATATCATGAATATTGCGTGTAGGATAAACGGAACAAGATATGGGGTGTCGGGCATTTGATCAGCGGCTAGTCCGGCCAGCGGCGGGAAGATAGCCAGTCCCAGTGTACCGAAGGCGATTTGTCTGCCAACGTCACCTCGACCCAACGAGGTCTCGCGAGTTGCTATCACACACGCTGTACTGAGTAGAGCTAATGCGGCAGTCGGCCATATGTCTGCAATAGATCTGAAAATTATTTTCCCATTAATTTTATAGAGACCATAAATGTTAATATTGTGTATTAAATAAACAGAAAATTAATGGGTATATATATACGTTTAGAATTGACATCGTACCTAATAAATTCAACGAGTACATAAACAAAAGAAAACAAAACAATGTGAGTGAGTAGGTGCATGAATAGATTATCTCAGGAAATAGGAAAAACAACGGAGGTGATTCATTATTTATTGTATTATAATGAATCGTTTGAATGAATGAATCAATTTACAATTGATTTCAATGAATTTCAAATGGCATTGTTGTATTTATAACAAGGCGTGCATTAGATTTTAAATTTTAACTAATAATTGTATACCTGAGAATAAAATAAGCCCAAAATGATGAAGTTGGATCTCCTATTACAAGTCTACATTCAGCATCCGCTAAGACACCATCAGGTTCATCGTATGGATCAAGGACTTGACACCTTACTGCCGGGGTGCAATCATCGTCTTGGTTCATCTCAGCTAATCGTTCTGGCGGAACCAAGCACTTTGATGGACCAGCTGAAATGAACTCAGATTTTAAACGTGTCCACAAGATTTGCTCAAATTTGTCGACTACCATTTTACATATCTCATTGAATTTCGAAAAACATTTAAGATGACGAAATCATTGCAGACAAACCTGTCTGATAAGTGCACCAGTTAGAGTCAGCAGTAGAGTTGTCCTCGGGTGGATCCGGCGCGATCAAGGACAACGGGATACGCAGACGTGCAACATGTTGCATGTAGACATTACATTCACCGTTATAACACAGGTGAGGCGGGTTTAAATCGAAGTGAGTTTTCTCACGAGCGGCTTCGTCAACGGAGCCATTTGTCTGTGCCTGTGTTTCGAAAATTAAAAATATAACAATCGGACAAATATATATTTTTTTTCATCTACCTATGCTGATAGCCTTGAGAGGCTATATCAGTGTTACCCTAGCGTGTAGGTTGGACCAGGTAAACCAGGAGTTGTTGCTAACACTGGCCCTAGCAAGAGCAGTGCTTCGCAGAATCTACCACCGAATCGGAAACGCGACCCACTGAGAAGATCCGGCGAGAAACTCAGTGAGCTGTGTCTATGGGTTAGTTTACTCGCCGAACTCTTCGTCGCGAGCGACGCGACGGGTTCGACGAGAAAAAGTACATGTCCGATGACGCACAGTAAAGAGTTCCGTAACCAATTTGAATATTCACGGTTCATATTCCTAGTACCTATTTAATATTTACCTAATATTTGACAGAATGTCCCACTTAAAAATAAAAGGCGTATGTTAAAAGCGCATTTATCAGAAATTATTAGTTTTAATAAAAGAGCTCATAAAGAAACGTCAATATTATTATAATTATACATTAATTTTCATTACATCCCTAATAATTATAATCTCCACAAATCATTTTCTATGCTAACGGTCTTAAAACATAAATGGATATGATAACAAAAAGCTAACTACCATCGAAGTGTTCATAGTTTCTGTAGGTGTAAAACATGAATAAACGGTCATGACGAAATTAATAACGGTTTCTGTTTTCGTTATTCGATTATAGTGTCCTAAAAATGACAAGCATAGCTATAACTACAACGCTAACACTATAAACCGGCGAATTCAGTTCGAAAATTTAATTTTTAAAACTTGTTAATTTTTTTATTTTTATTGCTTCGATGGTTGGACGAGCTCACAGCCCACCTGGTGTTAAGTGGTTACTGGAGCCCATAGACATCTACAACGTAAATGCGCCACCCAACTTGAGACATAAGTTCTAAGGTCTCAAGTATAGTTACAACGACTGCCCTACCCTTCAAACCGAAACGCATTACTGCTTCACGGTAGAAATAGGCAGGGTGGTGGTACCTACCCGCGCGGACTCACAAGAGGTCCTACCACCAGTTTTAATTTTTATTTTTATTTTAATTATAATTTAATTTTAATTAGAAAATATATGAATGGATTCATCATGTGTACGATAAAATGTTATTTTAAGTTGAAATCCACTTTTATAGCATACATTGGTAAACGAACATAGCTCATCTGTTGTTAGCGTAGGATACTTTGAGACGTGGTATCGAAGTCTCAATTATATTGTGTAACGGCTCCCAGCTTTCAAACTAGAATACATTATTGCTTCGTGACAGAAATAAAAATAAAGTTCGTACCTAATTACTCGTGGGACCTTATGATACAGGGTGTATATACTAGTAATACACATATTCATAATTTAGGTGGGTTTGATTTTAATTACACGATGTTATTCTTTCAGCATGGATAACGTTTGCGAAAACGTGCTAAATACCTACGTTTATCTTTAGATAATTTATAACTGCCCGCGGAATTAGAACGTGGTCATAGTCACACCATTGACACAAGTGCATTAGCCGTCTTATCTTTTAGACCACGAAGGCTGTCTTTTCGGCCATTAGTTATAATTCGCGTGCAGCCAGTTTACTTTGAATAAAAGTACAGACATAAATAATAACGGCTGAAAAAGAGAAGAAAATAAACGTTTTCTGTGTAACTTTTTGCGACTTACCGAAGCGTTAACCAGTGTGTTGTACATGGGTCTTAACGTAGTGGTTGTCGACGTGGTGGTGAATGGCTGGCGGATCCAAGTCATGTTCGGATCAGCGCAGCCGTATTCACAAGATCCTACTGCTAGTACTCCTGACTAATGATAATATTAGGTTAAGAACGAAATATTTACCCAAGCTCGATTACTCAAGGCATCAATTAAAAAAATATATTTTCATGCGTTTACGTCCCTTTGCAAATAATAGATAAATATAAGGTAATTTAATAGACTTGATTCTAACGTACCTTCTCACCTGACCAACGATTGCAACGCATGTCCTCTTTGCAAACTTCTTGCATCACATACGCGCTGTCCGCATTACACATGAACAGAACTTGAGGCCGACGAGCCTGTGGGAATACAATGTTGTTTGAGTAATATTTCACAGATTATTTGTGCTATCTTTATTTTACTCAATATGAAAACGAATATTTTGTTTGTTTGCTACTTTAAGTGTCAAAATAAATGATAACAAAATGTGATAAATTGTTTCCAACTTTCGCCTTGATCAAAGTCAAATTTATATACACTGTTTTTAATAAGTTCTTATAACGATTTCAGTTTTCATTTTCCAATATTTTCGCCTTGTTACCAGCACCTTGATCACGGGTAAGCTGAAGACCGCGGTTAGGAAGATACGAATAGACAAATCATATCTATCCGTGGTCACTACCCGTTCTTATATCTTCACTTTATGTGACTAGTATAGTCGTTTTAGATACCCTGGAGCTAGGACGATAGATACCTCTTATAGTGCATTGGTCTCAGCTATTGCGCCAGAATCAATAATTCCGTACAAAGGTTTGGTTTGACTGGTAGTTTGTAAGAAGACTTTACTGTATGGGTAAACTAGCGACCCGCTCTCGCTTCGCTTCGGAAACTGTAATTTATTATTGATTTTTCCACTATTTAATGGATGTTATTATACATATAAACCTTCCTCTTCAATCACTCTATCTATTAAAAAAAACCGCATCAAAATCCGTTGCGTAGTTTTAAAGATTTCAGCATACATAGAGATATAGGGACTTTGTTTTATACTATGTAGTGATATCATAAATAATAAATTAACCGCCCTGACATATCAGGAACTCACTAAACCTCCAAATAATGAATGTATGAATCGATTAAGCAATATAAATTTGTAAAAAAAAACTTGAATAAAAGGTACCCACCTCATGTCTTTCCGTGTATGGTACAGTGAGAAGTAAAGAATAGAAGATAGTACTGAGTATAAGGCATGTTGCTGTTACGATGCGCAGTAGCCGACCTGATCCGCTGTTACCAGCGCTTCCGCCCGTCGATCCCCTGCCTACTGATAATCTGATATTAAAAAAAAGTCATGAAATATCAATAACATGTTTTTATTTAAATGCAGAATATATTCATTACAGAAAAAAGTACCCTTCAACCATCTGTTGCCTTACAGCAATCAACGTACAATTAGTTAAACGATTTTAATTTTAATAGTCTATCAGGCTAACATTCAAATGATACGGGTATACGAACTCCGCCTTCTTGAGCTATAGTTACAGCCCTATTATCTATCATCTATATTTCTGAAGCATTTTGTTTGCAAAGGTTAACGTAATCATTTAAAACCAAGAGATCCGTAAGCTTTTCGGTAATTTAGAGGCAAATAACTAATTCAATTACTGCCATTACCTGATTAGACCTTTTGATTTCCATATAGATATTGGTGGTAGGACCTCTTGTGAGTCCGCACGGGTAGTTGCCACCACCCTGCCTATTTCTGCCGTGAAGCAGTAATGCATTTCGGATTGAAGGGCGGGGCGGCCGTTGTAACTATACTGAGACCTTAGAACTTATATCTCAAGGTGGGTGGCGCATTTACATTGTAGATGTCTATGGGCTCCAGTAACCACTTAACAACCAGGTGGACTGTAAGCTCAACCACCCATATAAGCAATAATTTTTTTTAGATATTATAACGCATTGTTCTATGAAGCACTAGTTACAAATTATGACGTGACTTACTTGTCGATAAGTGGTCCCACTATAGCTGGACCTAGCAAAGCGATGCATGGTGAAATAGCAGAAATCAAACGAGCTTCGCCTTTATCCAATCCCACTGAAAGCATGTGCAGCGGAAGAAAAGGAAAAATGCAGCCCACCCCTGAAAACGATTATTATTAGTCTCTCGAAAAACCATAAAATAATAGTTACTTATTCTTACGTATCATATCTTGTAATACTTCAAGACCAAACGCACTAAACAAAATACTTGATTGTTATTTCCTGTCAACAACTCTTCGCTTATTGTAATAAACGAACAGAATTGATTAACGACCTAAACTGACGCATCAATCAAGTTGCTGCAATTCGTGTGTTTTAAGCTGGCCTGTAGTGCAAATTAATAAAGTAATTGTGTGGCTATCTTTAAGCGACTGACACGTTTGAGGTGAATGTTCTTCGTATCAAAAACCAGAACCAACCACGTCGCACCCTGTATGGAAACTTGAATTGCGTTTCTTTAACGTCATTAATAAAGATGAGTGCAGCTGGACGATATATTGCAACAATTTTTGTACGATACTTAGAAACCTACTGTTTTAATTTTAAGTAGATAGAATGATGACCAACTTCAACAAAGATAACATATTGTGGCAATACAATATGTAGGTATTAGCATATTTGAAAATCATGTGAAAATCGAAAAAAATTAAAGTACCTATTATAAAACCTATTAAATTGAGTACCTACTACCTGTTATACCTAGTACCTAGCGTACCTATTATATATATATGACGCTAATTATCATATACGATACACTGATTGTTCTAGATGTTAATCAATAATGTATTCATTATCATGTAATTTCCATTTTCGATTCAATTTCAATTTTACCCTCTTTCCAAACTTTAGAAATTACGCTTTTACCAAGTGAGTTTGAGCGGTGAATAAATTACAGCCAGCATAACCATATAGACATCTGTTGTTTTAATCAGCGACGCTCTCGATTGGCCAAACATTTGCCTAATATCAACGACTGTAATATGTAAATATTAAGCTATATATGAGTACGAACAAAATACTTACCACTTTCACTAGTGTCGCGGTAATAATTTACATATTCATAAGATCGTATACCATTAGTAATTTGATAATACGCTACTTAATTACCTGAGAGAAAACAGAAGAGGACGCATTTTAAGGTGATGAGATTCTTATTTATCATTTTTCCATGTTTTTGAGACTTAATCTGTTGTTTGAAATATCCCTGCCTATCTTGGCATCTTGAATCTGAAACAAAATAGTATGAAAATACCACAAATAGCTTTTGGTACAAATATTTATAATATCCGTTTTATTATGTTTAGAATGAAAGACATGCTCTTTAATAGATTGGGGCCACGTTCATTATTTACTCGCCTACGGATCTTGAGTCTTGTCGCACCGTTTATTACATACAACGCAACGCCAATAGAAATAGAATAAGAATAACATAGAAACTGTTTGCCGCTTGTAGAATTTGGAACACACAAGGTACCTAATTTTTTGTTGTCACAGAACACTATTACTTCTAGCGAACGTTGTACAAAGAGAAATATGAGATTTTTATTTTAGTAAAGAAGTAGGTAGGTATAAGTACTCTGTCTCAAACTGGTTATGTAGTCATCGAAAACAATACTAAATTTAAGAACACAGATAGATACCTAACTAATAAAAGAATCAATTTAATCCTATTCTTTGGTTTCTATTTAAATAGCAAAGTATGTTATTTTTATAATAAAATATTAGGGAAATTCTAATAAATATTAACACCATTGCGTGTATAATCGGTAATTAAAAAATTTAATTCAACGGTGGTTATTAACATCTATACTATGAAAACTAATAATACTTAATATTTTAGTGACTCTATCGTGATCTCATTCCTATTTACGGAAATTACACAATAGCTTAATTATTAGTGGTCATGTCGTTCTATCTTCATGTGTCTTTTTATGTAATTTAAACTATGAGACTAATCGTTCCGACGTTGTTCGGATTCCCTGTTATACTCGTATGTATAAATTTGGTAAAGGGCACAGAACGTGGTATCTGGGTTACGATGATGTAAACATAAACATATTCGACCGTACCCTAACTTTCTCACGACAAAAACGTTTGGATCGTGGCATTCGGCCAATACATTAATGAAAATTTTCGAAGAATTATTGAATGCTGTCGTAGTCTGCCGTCGTTATATAGGTATAGGCTCTAAAATCAAAGTTTCTAATCGCCCAACCGTGCGCACAATGTTTCGTTTAAGCTTTAGACCGAAATTCTTACTTTTTTTGTGACTTTATTGGGCAGACAAATTCACGGTCCATCTGGAGGTAAAGCGATTACAGCTAATAAACAGCACAATCAGAAATAGCTGGACAAGCTTAATTATATTAGCTTACTTTTAGTTTTTCATTTAGGTATTTGTTATTGATAATCATGATATTTTTTGGACAGAAATTTGTATGTAATTCAACCCAGGTGCTATATAAGTAAGTATTAAAAACAAATATAAAGTATGTAAATAGTTTGACTGGATGGTGTAATTTAATCGAATAGCCGGTATTTTGAATTTGTCTCATTTCAACGCATGTTGCCAATGATTCGTTCGCGTGGCAAAAGGTTGTTTGATAAAACAAGAAAACGAGCGACTGGGGCACGAGTTCGGTCATCGACTTTTGAATGCGTCTAACTTCGCGAAGCGAATGTAATAAGAATTAAAGGAATACCTATGTTGTGTTTACATGTAAGTATTATTATATTAATAATAAGTGAAGCAAAAATTTTGTGTCCCTTTTTACGAAAATTGCGCGGACGGAGGAGTATGAAATTTCCCACATTTAAACAGAATATAGAGAAGAAGTACAGAATGTTAATATTTTTCTTTAATTATGCATAAAAATACATTAAATGAATAAAAAAAAATCACACACACTACCATGTATTTGACAAAACACATCTAAACATATTATTATATGTTATGTATGTTATTATATATTATAATCTTTGTTTATGGTCAAACTTTTGTTACTATTTAAAGTCTGTAGTCAAATTGAGAATAAAATAACATTGTCTTTAATAACATTTTTCTATACTGTAGTCTTGGTGAAATCTGTGATAATAGAAGTATGTATAATAAATTCATAATTACAATTAATTGTAGTCGAAATTCGACTATTGCGGCACCACTAGTTACGTTAAATGTATAATTATTAAATTTTATCATAGATACCGTGAACGTCATTTCGTATTAAACAAATGGTTGTCATGCTGAGAAACCGTAATATTATATTAATGTAAAATGCTTTGCGAAAATGTCAGCACTAATTGTCATCAATTATATGATTATATTAAACAAAAACCATTAAATATTATATAAATATGCATATATGTTGTTTATTCATTATTTTCAGAACGAACAAATTGTATTTCATATTTAAATGCCTTTTTTTAAACTATCAATTAAATTTTAAATATTCTACAATACCGTAAAAAAAAATTCTTTTGAAGACACTAACTTTCTTAAAAGAACGACGTTTCGACAGCGGACATAGGACCACGTTATAATAAGGATTTTGCGCCGGGAGTGGGCGATGGCGTCACCGCTATAACCGTCGAAGGTCTTACCGCCCGCATTCATCACTTTAGAAAATACAATCGTGCCATCATAATACTTAGGCACATTAAATAACCATGTAACGTACAAATTGCCATAAATATTTCATATATTTTCAGTTTTATAGCCGGCGACGGCGACGGTTCGCTACATCTATCGGTAAATATGTCTACGAAATAACACACATTTGATGAATACAACTCGTATGCCACCTGTCCTGAATTCTAGACCGTCCCTAGATTGCTAACAACTATATTACTTTCAAGTTTCAACTCAGACGAGCGAATATATAAAAAACAAACAAAAACAAATCAATAAAAAAACTCAACATAAGAAAGAGGTTATGAATTAATATGGTGTTTTACTTAAATATGTACCCATTCCAAATTATTTACCAAATTTATTTGTTCTCTATAATTAAGAAAAAGTACTACAGCTATGACTGAATGCATAGTTATCATAGAAGTGCTATGTGCGGTATTAGACGGTATTAGATTTAGGAATGAACCACGACATAGCATGATTTTACAATTCGTCTTACATGCTAGTGACGGTAACCGTTCAATATCGGTCGTGAACTCTGTTGCCCTTCTAAACTCAATAAAAAACTTACAAGAGTATATCTAGGTGTAAACGGAATTTTGTTCTAAATATTGAAAATTATTTCAGGTCGACATCACAATGATTCAGTCACTAATAAATAATAACAATGCCTAGTTCCATATCAGGTCGGCTGGAAGTTCGTCGAATGAGTCAAATATATATTGGCGTTCACATCAATGAATACTCGAGTTATTTATACTCAAGTCACGTTTGTTAGTTTAATAAGTACATTCATGTTGAAGGTTTCATTTTTTGTTTACTTTTGCCAGTACATTGGCAACACAAATGTATTCCCCGTTTAGCTATGAGCTCAGTCTCACATTAAAATAAGTTATTTTAAATAATTTTAAATAATTGCTTTAAAATAAGGGTTATTTTCAACTGCTCAAATCCGGATTTGATGACAGCTTCGCAGCAAAAATAAGCGCGACTATTACCTATACCGCGTTTTAAGGTAGATAAGCCTTTATACAATACAAGTTAGATTCCAACTCCGTCCCCGTGCTGAGTTCAAAATCTTAGTTATTTTGCAATAACGACGTTTCTACGTTCCTACTCTTCTAAGTCAACTGCATCATGCATTACTTTACAGCAGAAGAGTGTGTGTACCCATCCATGCGGAACCCTCATCTGCCATCAGTACCCAACATGAACCAATTTTTTACCCGAGGTTTTCTCCAAATAAAAAAATTGATGATGAAATTAAATTTATCTCAATAGAAAAACATGATAACCTTTACTTGATATTATTTTAATTCATCGCTATTTATAGCAATTAGTCATCCGAACAGTTTTCGTTCATAATAATTATATTATTGCAACAATGTATATTTTTAGAAACAGTTAGGTACTTAGGTAACATTCTTTTAAGAAGAAAAAAAACTAAGTGCTGTATTTATTTTAGGTCTTCTACTTCTTATTCTCACAGTGTTTCTTCGTTGTTGAACATTGACCGCAGTTGTATTTTGCGCAATTCGGGACTGTTATACTGCGCATCTCTATTTTAACATTCCTTCTTCAACCATGACTTCTCTCGCCGTCTAATTCTTCGGAACTCTTCCAGGAAGGTTTAACTTTTGCACCGTTATAAGTTGAAGCGTCTGAAATCTATTTTATAACTATTTGAAATACGAAGGAGCAGTTTTGATTTTGTACTGTATTTATTGTGAAATCAGTAGCACGATTTTAGTAAGCACATCTTCGAGATTCTTCTATTGTCGGACTTGTTCTATGTCTAGACGTTCTCCGTTCTTCCAGCTTCCAATGAAAGATTGAAACAAGATCTTCTTGAAATCACTCGCATTGTAGTTAATAGCTATCAAAACATTTAGATTTAAATTCAGAGGACAATAGGAGAGATAATATTCACTATTCGAATGCAATGTCGTATAGTTCCTTATTTGGTTCCTATCAAATAAGGCCCACGATTGCTAGATAAGGTACGTACGAACGGTAGGATTTTTTTTTAAATATTCCGAAACGTCGAAAATAATAATAATAAAATGACAATAAAAAGCGAAAGAGCGAAACTAAACTGTAAAAATAGTTTTAATTGTTACTTAATTATAAGACATGATCCCGAAATTAGTGATCGACAACTAATTACTCGTATAAAAAGTTCTTTCTTCATAAGCACCTTATCATTTTACTATTTAAATAAGGAAGGCCCTCGTTGATGACCAGCATATGTCTTTCACTTTCTAATTTTGAACATGTTTTTTCTATGATTGAAGAATTACTGGTGGCCCGGAGGCCTTTCTAGTTTCTCCAGGACAAAAGGGCGAGCACGAACTCAGCCAGGAGGGGTAGAATTAGCTAACAGCTACCCGAGCGCCTCCAAAGGAGACCTAACAACTCAAGAGCATCTGCTTCGCGAATTAATCTGCTACCGGAAATCTATAGGAATCGCGACCAGCTGAGAAGATCCGATGAGAAATTCAGCTGGTTGATGCTTAGGTTAGGTTGCACTCGTCGAACTCTGCAAAGAGAGAGGTTTCTTTTTGATGTTGAGATGAACTTTGCAGAGTTCGACGAGTACGGTTACTGGGGTCCCTAAGCCTGCTCCTAGTGTTAGAGCTGAATGCGTCTAATACAAGAATTACTGGATCTGATGGATCCGTAAGGACATGAATGAATGTTTGATCAGATTTCAACATGAGGCTCTCATTGCAACTCTGTGTTTTTTATTTAAGTATTGTATTTACTACTTCCTTGCATGATTCATTTGTATACCAAATTGCAATGGCCGTGACATACGGAGAGACGAATGGACGGAATAAATTAAATATTTAGAAGTTGTAATTGTGTATCTACTTCTATTTACAATAGTAATAAATGTATTTCTAAAAAGAAACCTCTACTTTGTTATTTATGTATGACTATGACAACTGTCATTGGTGCTTGTGTTTTATTGCAACGATGCGATGTGAACACAGAAATAACATTAAGCACCTACTCCTCAAGATATCTTATAACTAGAATTAACGAACGACCTTGCTCTTTTTATTGTATTCATAGACCCGCAATGTTAATACGTAATCTAGAATTTAGAGATATTACTATGTAGCCTAGAATTTTTATATTTAAACAGGGAAGTAACTGGAAACGCCGGTTTCTCAAAGATTTCGATGAACCTGTTTTAACGCCAGGCCGCAATACAGCGCTATACCTTAAAATGTTTATACACTGGAAAGCCAAAGGAGGCTTGCATTACTTCTTTTGCTCAAGCCGATAAGCGGTTATGTGTTCGTTCACCGTCACGCCGCGAATAACTGGGCCGTCCACATTGTTACTCTGTAGTTTCTACTTGGTATGTGTACGCTATTGTTATTTCATAATGCTATTTAATTGTCTAATAAGTATTTAATGTCGAAAAACAGCACAAAGTCACTAACCAAACAATACCGGGTGCCTTAGAACGTAGAAAAGATACAATGCAGGATATTACGATTTTTGATACGGCAACATCAAAAATCGTTTTAAAATAGTGTATTTTAGAATGACCGTACGGTTTTTTAAACATTACTGTAGGGAACACAATTAAAACAACAGCGGACGCACGCATCCACTCTTTTGTAGGAGTACGACAGCAGTCAGCTGCCATGCATATGTTTTGGGTGTGAGTAAGCGAGGTTGTTGACCCTAATGTTTCGTACATCCGCGAAATAATTGAAAAGTTAGTTTGAGGTTAGGGTAGTAAGGAGTTGATTACCATGGTTCCGGAAGCGATCCACTTTTGACCTTGCACATTATTTGCTCGCTGATTGTATCAGCCAGAATTTTGTTAGGGCCCACGATTTTCATCTACATCAGTATGGTGCGAAATTTACATATTTAAAACTTATTTTCACCAAAAGTTAAACCAAAAGTTAAATTTTATCAAAAGTTTTTTTAACGTATCGTGTAACTTTATAATTCTATTTTGCGTTTAGTAGTTGCATTGACTAAAGTTACGATATTATTATTTAATTAATACATTACTTAAATTTAAATTCTAATTCAATACTATCATCGCGTTTTGATAAGCGAACCTATTAATAATTTGCATATTATGATTGTGCAATTATGTACCTAATAAAAAAATCTGATTTCTGGTTTATATTATGTTAAATACATTGTAGATAATGTCAGCGCTTCAAAATTGCCCCTATGAAGGAAGTTTTATCGTTATTGTGTTACAATGTTAGACCTGTAAAACAATATAAGTCCGAGGTTCCAGTAATTTTAGTTTAATTTAATTTTGTTTTACGCGTTTAGTTATTGTTTCTTTGTAATAAATGAACTAAAAAATTCTCAACGAGGCATGAGCAACTAGAATACGTATTTGACCGAATGAAATCAGAAGCACTATTCATACTTTAGTAATTCATAGATTCATATGAAAACTGAAATGTTGCGAGCATGACATGTCATCGTGTTCTTGACCCATAAGAGCCCGTGCCTTATAATATATCATTTGTGTTTTTCAGTAAAGAGCTTACCCAACCTAACAAACTCGGACCCAATGGCATATAGGTACGTTGAGAAGAGGACGTGCTTTTATTTATTTACTATCAAGATTAATTTCACTCTATTCTATGTACAAAAAATATATTTGACGATTACGTGTGCAGTATATCTTAGAATGAAAACGTATAAGGTAGTTTTAAAACAAATTGCCCATATTAATGATGTTATATCATTTAATATCATTATGAAATTCTAATCTGAATATGCAATAATGTAAGTTTATAATTACTTTGTATTATTAATTTAATAGAACAAAATTAACATAGTCTTACGAATTGGAATAGGAGTCAATAACTTTTCAATTTTAAAGAATTTCATTTTTGAAATTCATCGTGGTATACTAATTCAAATTAAAGTGTATATAAGAAAAAAACATGTAATTTTTTTTTATCAGATCCAACGAATGAACCGGGACAATTTATTAAAGAAATAGACAGGAAGGAAATATTCATAGTGTGATTCTATGCGAGCAGGTAACACAACTTTATACCAGGTAGCTCATTAGCTCGTTCGCTCAATAGAAGCAATAAAATAAAAAGACCTTTCGCTCCATAACTCGTGCGACCTTCTTATGAAGCCCATACTGAGTATTCAACATTACATAGTCTGTACACGGTTCATTTTGGCTTGATCTGTATGTTCGGATCAATAATGCAATGTAATGATATTTTAATTTAGTCAAGCATTTTTTTTTTATTGCTTAGATGGGTGGACGACCTGGTGTTAAGTGGTTACTGGAGCCCATAGACATCTACATCGTAAATGCGCCACCCACCTTGAAAATTCCGGACGTCTGAGCAATTTTAACTTTTGCGACGTTTAAAAGGTGACGTTACAGAAAATACGTGTCCGTGACCTAGTATTATCACGAACATCATCACAACTCACAATTAACATTGGCAGCAAAACACGTTATCTTAAAAATATACTGTAATTATTTGTCATTCATATTAATACATGCATAACATGGAATATGTTTACCGTTGGCAGATTTTAAGCAATTATTGTGTGACATTACCACCTGGTGTGAGCATGAAGTTGTCATGTATGTGGGAAGAAAGTGTTCGACGGCTTACGTCTAGTTCTTGAATTTTCACAAAGGACAATATAAATTACACTAGAATATAATTAATATTTTTTTATTGCCCTTGTAGGCAGACGAGCATACGGCCCACCTGATGGTGAGTGGTTACCGTCGCCCATGGACTTCAGCAATGCCAGGGGCAGAGTCAAGCCGCTGCCTACCGCTATTTACTGGCAACTGAAACATATAGGTATCTTAGCTAACATATACCGTGTAATATTAGGATTCTGTGTATAAACGAGACTGGACGAACGGTATTAACATAATTGGAGGTCGTCAGCTACAGTCAACCGGTTCGGTGATTCGAGGTTCGGATATGATGTCATCACTGACATCATGAGGTTGCGACCCGTCCACCTCAAGACGACATGTCAACATTGCATTGGAATGCTGTTCATTCTATCGTCCAAATTGAAACCAGTAAAGTCTTCGCGGTAGAAATAATCAAATCGGTGACACCACCCGAACTCCACAACATTTATATGTTCCAATGTAACCAATTATCTAGCATCACTGACTGCACTTGCATAGAAGACCCTCTAGAACTTCTGTGTATACCTTTGCTAGCTTTACTGAATTATTAACTTTAAAAAAATACCTCTGATACCGGTTCAGTAAAGTTAAGATAAGAAATATTTAACGTGCTCTATCGGTCACATTTCTTCTTTCTCAATGGGTCACGATTCCAATTCGATGGTAGATTCTGCGAAGCACTGCTCTTGCTAGGGCTAGTGTTTGCAAATTCTCTCAAGTTGAGCCCGTGAGCTCACCTACCCGCCCGGGCATAACTGGAATAGACTTTTAGGATACCAGCGAATACGTAGGGGAAAAAAATCAACTTGAGTGATACCACCACCCTAACACCCTATTTATCTAGTACAAGAAAGAATTTTGACAGACGGCATATGCTATAAATGATACCTTAACGCATTTAATATAAACGCAGTGATTCCAGTAAATAGAGATATATTCTGCTTTAGGTGCTGCTCTTGCTTTAGTGGCGGGTAGGTTGATATTAAGAGCCGATCTCCGAAATCATTTCACAGAGCATCTTCATCAATGAGTACTATTCAGAAGCATCGTTCGCTCTTCAAATACTCTTTTTTTGTTTGTATTTAAAGAATCTCTAGAAAGAATAGTGCTCGTGTTCTCAATAAATGTTTCATCAGTTCAAAGCTACAGTATAAAGCAATTTTGATGACTATATGATCCACATTTAATTTACTAACAATTATTGAAACGAAGTCGTGACTTCCAAAGATTCAAGATAGTAAATATCTTGCTATTGATCAGAAAATACATATTGCAACGACTGCCTCCTCGAGTTGTATTTTTTTTTTTGCCTATACTACCTCCGTCTGTAGTTGCTATACTGTTACCAATTTTACTATCAAACTACATAATTACCAGAATTAGGCCTATCTTTACCGCGAACCGTTAAGGATGAAATTTGCAGGTTGTATAATCGTTATATTAGTGTATTTGCTGCTACAATCTTAAATTTTAATTATAATTCACGCTGTGTTTATTTGATTCCATAATCCCTTAATATCAGGTTCGCTATAAACCATTATGACAATTTTAAGTATCATAGTAAATTAACGTGGCATTTCACAACAGAAAGCGGACCTTACTTAGCTGCTGGTATATACACATTTTGCAAAGTATACCCTCAGACACAGCCCACTGAGTTTCTCGCCGGATCTTCTCAGTGGGTCGCGTTTCCGATCCGGTGGTAGATTCTGCGAAGCACGGCTCTTGCTAGGGTTCGTGTTAGCAACGTCATCAGGTTTGAGCCCCGTGAGCTCACCTACTAGTTAAGGTTACGCTGGAATAGCCTCTCAAGGCTACCAGCTTAGGTAGGAAAAAAAAAAAGCAAACTATATGTACAGGTGTGGTGATATCCATTTTGTTATTAATTAAATTGTAAAAGGAGTTTCTAATATCTAGGTCGGCGCACCCTAATTCGAAGTAGCGCACACCCGTCGTTACCTAGGGAGGGTGAGCCCTACCCTACCCCCATAAACGGACATCGACTTTATAGGCCTTTCCTTAAAAAATACTGTTAGCCTAGATGAAATGATAAAGTAAATTATCATAGTAAATAATTGAACACCTTGGTCGTCCGTTGACCACTAAATCTGTGGAGTATTTAAAACATCAGAAATATCATCATAACAATTTAAAAAATGAGAGAGAGATTAAATCGTAAAATTATATTTAATTACATCTATAACTCACGAAAACCGAAAATAATAATTAAATGAAATTGTTTTACTTGGACAATCATAATTTATTTACAGTTTTCTATAGTTGCAGAAATTATTATTAGCTCAAAAACGAACTAATTTTGTATTTCATTGACAAATTAATTTCTCATAGATCTTGAAACATACTTTATATTTTTCACTTGAAAATTTCATGACAGATCACGGCCTATCAAGTGTTAACTGGTTACGGAAGGCAATAGACATCACAACGTAAATACCACTTGTATAATATTTATATACGTAAATATTAAATGACCAGTCTACATTTTAGCGGACAACGGTTGTCTCAAAATTCATGACAGAACGCATAACTGCATCATGATCGATATAGGTAAGTTGGTGATATCTACCTGGGCAGGCTTACATTGCGCTGTGGGGTAGGAACACATAGCCGACCCCTAATCAAATAGTCATCATTATATTAGTATTAAATTCAGCTCCAAGTTGCTTTCTCAAAGTTGTATTCTGGTGTCGTGTTCAATCATGCACCTACTGCGTTTTCTCGAACCTATGATGCATCTTTTCATTCGTTACACATTTGTTACACTTTTCAAGATGGGCCAGGTTTTTTCTTTTAATAGTGCCATTGCTACTGGTAAGTCATCGCTGTACGTTTCATGGAACTTTTTGTTCTTGAAATCATCAGAATACGTGGTCCCTCATATGTACATACATACGTACAGTCAAACATTAACTGATAGGAAACGACCATACAAATAATTTACTCGTCAGTTCAGATTCTTACTAGGCTGTTATCTATATACCTACCTAGCCTACCTATAGAGCCTTGCACTAGTAAAAACTCTGGTCATGTGCCTTATGCTGATGTTTAGTTAAATAAAATCACTATTATGTGTTATTCCTTCTCTATAAAAATAAAAACCAGTATAGGTGTGCCTTTGTCTTCTATTGCAATTAATTTTTGTACAGTTGCTGGCACTCCGGGGAAGGTTTCGAAGTAACATCAAAGAGGCGAGCAATAGATGGCGTGCGAGTAGTTTCAAGAAATCGATGTTTTTCATACATGTAGATATTGTATAGATACAACGAGATATGTATAAACTCTCTTTCTTTCTCTCAAACGTGTCACTCATGACAGAGTGATCAAGATCGTCATGTAGTGTTGGAGGCGGTATAGACTCTCTTTATTAGACCGTATTTCCAAAATAATTAGTAAATACAAAATATTATGAAATTATTCAAAATTAGTAAACTGAACAATGCACACTTCAAATATCTGAACTTGTAATTTATAAATAAGTATAATTGATGACTGTGTCCGTAGTTACAAAGTGGATTTAGAATTAAGAACATTGAGAAATATTAAATTTTGTTTGGTCTTAAAAAGAATGAAATGTTTTAAAGCATTGATTGTCAGAAACCAATCGACAAACTACAATAACGAAGAAACTATGCACATACATAACATTTACATTTTTAGCTTATTTTTATTTATTAATCGGGCCGGTTTAAATATTCGAGCGTATAAGTAAAAAAATATTACCAAGGCTTTTCGAAGATTCTTCACTGCCTATTGTCTCTAAGCGTCAATTGTGAATCTTTTACAACTAAGATTATTGTAATACACTAAATTCACTTTTAATTTTATATTTTAAAATCCACTTTACACGGCACAATTCCTACGTCCGCTATGGAGCAGAAACTTGTTACAACTTCGGACAAGTAGCTAAACTCGGCCGAAGCTACGCACGACTCTGGCTGGCGGCTACCGCACGTTTGGATAGGCTGAACGAACACGCTTTTCGTAACTGTTTGGTACATAATATCGTTGCGTTGCCGCTTCGTACTGAATTTAGCAGCAGAATAAGCATTACCCTCGACATATTTTAAAACTGCCATGGAAAATCAGTATCTTAAAAGGAAAATTGCATTGAAAGCGGTTTTTGATACCTAGAAAGTAGGTAGGTAGGTAGGTATGCTTAAATTTCATTAATTAGTATGGGGCCATTAAATTTCACGGCTTTTTTGTTTTTGGGTATAAGTGATGAATAAAACGAGGTTGTGTTACATTTTTTTATTTACGTTGGGAAGTATTTAAGATACTTGATACTTTGATTAAGGTACGTTGATATCTTTTCCCCCTAGTGAGCCAATGGCGAAATATGTAAGTCAGTTTCTAAGGTAAAATGAACCCTAACTGACTAAAAACTCAGGGTATGTTCGTAAATCGGTAACTCACGAAGCGCTAATTAAAACTCAAGAACAGCAATTCCTGAAAAGTTTAACAGAAACAAACCGTAACCTTCACGGGCCGTTGCTGTAAATCCTTCACCGACACCAGCGAAAATTCACCTGAGCGAACCACATGTAGAACAAACGAAAATCCACATTAATGACCTAAGAGTTGTTCATTTGTATAAAGAAACTCCTTACGCTTTCGAATCTAACCGTGCCACCACCTTGACGCAAACCTACATCGTGATGGGAACAGGAAGATCTGAGGAACAAACCTTCGTAGATCATTCTTATTGGTATTTTACCGATTACTAAATACATTATCGGATCGCGTGCTTGTCGACTTATTAAGAATAGTGATTTTAAAGCTGCGGTACGCATGCCGCTGGAGGTATGTGAGGTCCCATTGAGGTCATATGAAAATTATATCTGTAGTGATGGAAATACTCAGAAGTTAAAACAGCTAAGAAATTATTTGCATTATTTTTTCCTCAGCAATGTTTATCAAGGAATCTTTAATATTGATTTCATGCATCTTCCTTCAAACGCGACCAACCATGAACCTTCTAAATAGTAAAATAAAAAAAGACGTTAATGTATAGAATCTGCGTTTACATTAATTTTTTACCACAAGCAAGTATTTTTCTGTTGGAGGTGTTGCTAACACAAGCCCTAGCAAGAACAATGCTTAGCTGAATCTACTAACGAATCGGAATCGCGACCTACTGAGAAGATCCGGCGAGAAACTCAGTTGTGTTTATGGGCTAGTTCGCACGTCGTTTATGGGCTAGGACGGTGACCGGTGCTTGAAGAGCCTAAAATATTTTTTTTATTGCCCTTGTAGGCAGACGAGCATACGGCCCACCTGATGGTGAGTGATTACCGTCGCCCATAGACTTCAGTAATGCCAGGGGCAGAGCCAAGCCGCTGCCTACCGCTATTTACTGGCAGCTGAAACATATAGGTATCTTAGCTAACATATACCGTGTAATATTAGGATTCTCCCTCTTTTAAAGAAGAACATGTCATAGCGCTCGGGAAACACCGTGGAGGGGAGCTCATTCCATAGCCGGATGGTACGTGGCAAAGCATCGAGAGTGGATCTAGGGGATCCGACAAGACATGTTTTGGGCGACGGCGCGGCGGCTTTGCTTCGCCTCGTCGCCTGGGTCGGATTTAGCAGTGGCCACGATAAGAGGGTTATTGTGCTGTGCTGCTTTTTCAAAATAGCGTTCTAACGCTCTTCTAAGATACTTACGTATAGGTTCTAGATTTAGGTCGTCGTGAAGATCTACATTCCTCACACACCACGGTGCTCCGACGGCTACCCCGCAGAAGCGGGATTGAATGACCTGGAGAGAGTTAATGTATGTACGGGCCGCGTGAGCCAACAGTACACTTGCATAGTTCATGACAGAACGTATGCAAGTTTTGTAGAGTGTCACCTTCTTACGAAGGTACAATTTACTTGGCTTGCAAATCATGGGATAGAGACGTCCTAATATGAAGGCGGCACGGTCGCGTACCGGTTTGATGTGGGGACCGAATGTCACCCCTCTGTCGAGGGTGACGCCTAGGTACTTGGCCTTCGAAGCCCACGGTATGGGCTGGGCAAAAATTTTGATGGCGGGAATGGAGTTGCCGCGCCTAATTGGTGACGAGATAGGTACTAATCGGGAGTGCGACCCCTTTTAAAGAGCACGGCCGTGCTTTTCGTGCGGAGCAAGTATAAAACATTTCGTGTTTCTCACTTTTAAATGGATGATGGAAGGGAATTATTTGGGAGCACCTACAGAACTAAACGTGATTGAGAATGGGTCGCTGATAGGGGCATGGTATGCTGAGATTTTGTTAAGACATTGTTGTTCCCTTACTTAAGGTATAGATTTATATATGCAAACTAACATACTGCGAATATAGTGGCAGAATATCTTTGTTGAAATTAGGGTACGTGAAGAGGCGAGCGCGACTTAAAAGAAGTTTACAAATACCCAAAAAAAGTAGAATACTATGAAAATAGTATTGTTTCACAAACAAGACTGGTAACCTATGTAGTACCGATTTTGCATTTGATTTATTTTACATTACAAATAATTTTGTAAATAGACATGCTTTAACAAAAATCGACTTCAAATAGAAAAAAAAAAGATATTCCAAAGCAAATTAATATACATACATACTTAAATATAAAAATTAATTGCTGTTCGTTAGTCTCGCTAAAACTCGAGAACGGCTGGACCGATTTGGCTAATTTTGGTCTTAAATTATTTGTGGAAGTCCAGAGAAGCTTTAAAAGGTAGATAAATATGATTTGTTTTTTTATTGCTTAGATGTGTGGACGAGCTCACAGCCCACCTGGTGCTAAGTGGTTACTGGAGCCCATAGACATCTATAACGTAAATGCGCCACACACCTTAAGATATAGTTCTAAGGTCTCAGTATAGTCACAACGGCTGCCCCACCCTTCAAACCGAAACGCATTATTGCTTCACGGCAGAAATAGGCGGGGCGGTGGTACCTACCCGTGCGGACTCACAAAAGGTCCTACCACCAGTAATTACGCAAATTATAATTTTGCAGGTTTGATTTTTATTGCACGATGTTATTCCTTCACCGTGGAAGTAAATCGTGAACATTTGTGAAATACGTATTTCATTAGAAAAATTGGTACCCGCCTGCGGGATTCGAACACCGTTGCATCACTCGACACGAGTGCACCGGCCGTCTTACCCTTTAGGACTTAGGCCACGACGACTTCGAATGCTCGGAATTAACGGCCGTCTAGTGTAGTGGTAAGTGACATGGTCACTACATAAGGGGGTCGCGGGTTCGAATCCCGCCAAGGGAAGATATTTGTATGATAAATATAAATGTCTTCTCCAGGGTTATGGATGTATATTAAATATATGTAGGTGTATAATAAAAATCTTACATTTATTTCCGTTATCTGGTACCTGTAACACAAGTTCTTTACGAACTTATCACGGGACCAGTTAACGTTGCGTGGTTGTTAGTAAATATAAAAAAAAAAAATATAAATATAAAAAAAAAAAAAAAAACATTTTTTTTTCCTTTCATATATCCCCCGTTGGACGGATTCCTTTTGTTTGTTTTAAGTTTATTTTATACAAAAGCTTATAATTATCTTTTATTTATCGATTGAGGCACTACGAAGTCTGCCGGATCATCTAGTATAAACTAAAAACAATAATCATCGAAATCGGTTGGCGTGATATTGAGTTATTCATCTACTTGTCGCGCACGTATTTAATGCAAATTTAAGACTTATATGGTTTTCTCATGGATACCATTACCAGAACTGAACTAAATTGTAATGGGATCACACGGGAAGCGTCAGGTATCTAATAAAAAGAAGTCAGTCAAAAGTTATGAGATAACAAACATAAAAAAACCATACAGTGGAATTGAGAACCTCCTCCTTTTTGAAGTCGGTTAAAAAATTTACATTTATCGGTACATCGGAAAAAACAGGATTTTTAATGACTCAAAGAGTAAGGCCCGAAAATAATTTTTAATGCATGCTTTTAGTCTAAACACCATAATTCGCTATCGGCAGCTGTTAGCAAATTCCACCACTCCCGGCTGAGCCTTTACTCGCCCACCTGCCCTGGTAAAACTGGAGAGGCCTACGCGAGGTGAATGAAGTTAGACCCTCAAAAAAAATTTTTTTCCTATTTTATACTTATTTTCTATTAATTCGTTTGTTCATCATTTGTTCATGATTGTTCACTGTTAATAATTGTTTGTTCTGCAGTTATTTATTTAAAAAAAAATTTTTAAAAATATATCTACATGTTAGCCCCTCTAATGCAATTTTTAATATTTTTTCATCCTTAATGACTCGTAAATATTCATTTTCGATTGTTCTTATATAAAACACGTTTGTTCTCTTTCGAAATTACTCGTTTTTTGTTTAATTTACTATTTTTATTAGTTGAATAAATGTATGCAAAATATGTGTACTGCGCATGCGTCAACTATAATGCCTAAACTTTCTACGCGGTTTTAATCGTGAAAAAAAAAACAAATATAAATCCTGAAGGAGCAATTAATTGGTATACAGTTTAATTAAAAAAATTAAAAAATAAATAAATGAAATAATGTGCATTGGCGTTAAGTTAGACCAAATACATTTTTTCCATCCTCCTACTTATCTTTTACTTTTCTTTTACTTTTCTTTAAAATTTACCTTGTAATATCTGCCCGGTCGTATGTCCTTTATAGCAATAAATAAAAATTAAAAATTAAAAAGAACTCAAACGAATCAAAACTTTTGTTATTTCAGAATCTATTCACGCGTCGAATCATGATTTTTTTAACATTCACAACGCACAGACAAATAAAAACAGGCCTCAGATTTTAAATGTAACATTAATTAAAAATCCGAGATATCTAGGTTCCAATTATGAGAGAGTGAATTAATTGAGTTTAGTTATTTAGCTTACAAATAATTTCTTTTATTTTTGTTATTATTGGCAGTAATCAGATAAATCTGCTTTTTTATCTTATTCACCTGATATCTTACTCTTGCTCAAAGATTATTTTGAAAATGTTGATTAAATAATTTAATTGCATTTTCAGTCCTTTTGTTTTCTATTTTTTATTCTATTTTATGATTTTGTTTCAGAGTTGTGATTTTTAAGGAAATTAAATAATAATTTTGTAAAATATAACATGCACATACTTTTTTTGATCATTGTATTGTTGATTATCATTCACGTCACATCGCTTCGGAATAGAAACCAGCTTAATTTACACTATGTTGTGTATTGTGCTTAAATTATGGATTGTATTCATCATTTCGGTCCATATAAATAATTGTATGGCACCTACCTACCTACCTATATATCGCAGTACCGCGAACTGACAACCCTTACAAATATCCCAATTTAACCCTTACCCGTGTCAATTTACCTCGAATGCGGGGTAAATTGGGACGGCCATTATTTTTCAGATTATTTCTTTAAATTGAATAATTAAAATAATGTAACGGTTTTTATCACCTAGGTACGTTCAAGACTCAACTTATTTCTTTGGTTGAGCAGTGACTATTTAATTGGAACTATTTTAAAATTCAATCTGAAGTTCGATTTTGTCCCTATTTACCCCATTTTACGGTACCTAATACTTCAAGCAAAAAAAAGAACAATAATTCGGAACAACGGCAACGAAAAATTTTTTTTAACTTATTTTATGACCTGGTATCTAAGACCTTTAAGTCAAGTCTTATTTTAATTTTTAATCTTATTTTTATGAAAAAAGATAATATGGAGTGAAATTAAATTAAATGAAGATGATTAATTTGAGACATTAATCAACTGGGATGAAATTAAAAGAAATGAGATGAGATGAGATGAGATGATATAAGGATGAAATATAATCTTAGTAAAATAGTGGTCATTTACTGAGACTTTTTCAGTAGACTTTTTGGAAGATACCGAGAAGTTACGTTCAGCGGCTTTGTTTCATTTTCCCACATTTGTGCACTTTCACAGATACTAAACAGTTAATAAACCAGCGTTATTACACATTTAAACCTGAAGAAACACTAAATAGACAAAATAAAACAAATCACACAGGTTCACTCCTCGCGTTCCCGCCAAAAAGTCAATGAAAAAATATCACAGACAGTGCTGCCAGGTTGGATTGAAAAAAATAGTGTTCCGCATGTAAAATGACAGTAGATCGATTGGAAAATACAGTAATAAATCATAAACCTTATTACAGTGTTTTTTAATGTGAAAAAAAAAACAATTTTATTGGAAATTTCTTTTGGAAATTTCTGCTAACAAGTTCTCTTTTTTTTTCGGCGTGGAGGGTCCTTGGTCGTCGCTTTCACGAGCCGACATTTTTAATGACACTGTTAAAAGTAATACTAATTATAATACAATTAAGCTGAACAATGTAGCTACTATTTCAAAATGAACCTTTTTTTTTTGCTTAGATGGTTAGACACAGCCCACCTGGTATTAAGTTGTTACTGGAGCCCATAGATATCTACAACGTAAATGCACCACCCACCTTGAGATATAAGTTCTAAGGTCTCGAGTATAGTTACAAGGGCTGCTCCACCCTTCAAACCGAAACGCATTGAAGTAGTCTTCACGGAGAAATAGGCAGGGTGGTAGTACCTAACCATGCGGACTCACAAGAGGTCCTACCCCCAATAATTACACAAATTATAATTTGATTTTTATTACACGATGTTATTCTTTTAACGTGGAAGTCAATCGTGAACATTTGTTGAGTACGTATTTCATTAGAAAAATTGGTAGCCGCCTGGGATTCGAGCACAGGTGCATCGCTCAACACGAATGCACCGGACGTCTTGTCCTTTATGACACGACGACATCATTATCCGACAACCTATTATTATCCGTAACATTACAAGGGTAGCTTAAAGTAAGCAAAGAACAATAATATGCTAAATATAAACATCTCAATTTTGTCAAATAATTGTTATCTGTAATCTATTCCCCGAGCAACAAAAAGTGTACAACAATACCTTGTTTTATATTATCCTTATTTGTGTTGTACAAAGGTGCTGTTTTTACTTATCCTACTAATGGCATAGGACCACTGAAGTAGGAAACCTATACTATATAGGTCTATGCATAGGACGGATATTTTTTTTAAATATTGGAGCTCCTTGTCATTTAACTAGCGACGACATTGAATAAGCAAAGGAAATATAGCGCATAAAGAAAATAATGTGTAACAAAAGACCGAAGCCATGTCTGTTCTTCGAAAACCTGAATGGTACTAAATTTAAAAAAAAAGGTATGAAATGGACGGAAAATCAAATACGGAAGGTGAAATAAACCTGGTAAGCCTTCATCAGACGCATCATCATATCGGGCTATTATTTTATCTTCAGTCTTTGGAAAGATTGCTGAGAATTTAATTAAGAATAGATTAGAGTGGTTTGTTGAAAGTAATAATTTATTATCCCCCAATCAGTATGGTTTTCGAAAAGGAAAGGGCACTTTAGATAACTTATCAATCTTTATTACTGATATTCGTCTATCTTTTTCAGATAATAAAGTTATTACAGCAGCTTTTCTAGATATATCATCAGCATACGATAAAGTCATTATACCTATACTTCACAGAAAAATGGTCCAATTAAAAGTTCCAAAATTATTAACAAATTTCATAATTAAATTATTTTCTGAAAGAAATATTAAATTAAACATAGATGTAGTGGAATCTAACAAAATACAAAGAACAACCTGGAGAGGATTACCTCAAGGTTCTGTACTCAGCCCACTTTTGTATAACATTTATACTGCAGATCTGGAAACAGCTCTTGGTAGTACAGTCAAAGCGCTTCAGTACGCCGATGACCTATTAATATATTCTGCAAGCACTGCAGCTAAAGATGCAGCTTCCCATTTAAATATGGCACTAAAGTCACTTAAAAATTGGCTAGATAAAAATGGATTTGAAATATCTATCTCCAAAAGCTCTGTAGTTCTGTTCTCGCGCATGCGAATTCCTCCTAATTTCGATGTTAATTTTGAGGGATTACCTATACCTATAAAAAACCAAGTTAAATTTTTAGGACTCATATTGGATGAGAAGTTGACAGGTTTACCACACTGTGAGTTCATAATAAATAAGTGTGAGAAACTTTTAAATATTATCAGGTGTTTGACAGGCGTCTGGTGGGGTGCCCATCCCTTTAATTTAAAAATATTATATAATGCTATAATAAGAAGTGTCATAGATTACACATCATTTCTTTTAGAACCCGGTTATAAGGCGGGCTTTAAAAAATTAGATAATATTCAATCTAAAGCACTCAGAATTATTACTGGTGCAATGAAATCAAGTCCCATAAATGCTCTGCAAGTAGAATGCACAGATCCTCCCTTAAATCTTAGACGTCAGTATCTAGCAGATAAATTTTTCTTTCGTTGTTTACAATTTTCGCAACATCCACTTATAAATAAAATTCAATTGCTTAATGAAAAGGTTAAAAAATCAAAATATTGGTCCAATAAACGTAGTCCGTGCATAGTACTAAGTTACCAAAAGTACCTTTTGATAAATGCACCAACACATAGAACCAAGGTATTTCCTCTTTTTGACAGTGTATTCAATGCTCTAATCCAACCACCAGAAGTAGTAACAACCCTTAACATTACAAAAAATCACCCATATGCAAAACCGATATTTAAATTTAATACAGACACCAACTGGAGAAATTGGAATTATATATATAGTGATGCATCTAAACTGACACGTTTAGGATGCGTTGGGATAGGCGTATATCATGAACAAAATGAAATAGTTCAGAAAATCAAACTTCCCCCAGATACATCAGTATTTACTGGAGAATGCTTTGGCCTCTTAAGAGCGGTGGAGTACATACTCCTGATGAGATTAAAAGAAACAGTAATATTGCTGATTCTCTAAGTGCTTTACAAGCTATTGAAAAATGCCCATTTAATTCAAAACAACAATATCCAGTTATCATTAAAATAAGAAATTTATTATTAAAATGCCGAGGTTTAAATTTATCTGTTGTATTTGCCTGGATTCCTAGTCATTCAGGTATTAAAGGAAATGAAAAAGCTGATCTTCTTGCTAAAGAGGCGGTGAATTGTGGAGATATAGTACCTTACACCAATTTTTGCCATGATCTAGCTAATATACCTAAGAGAAGCCTATATGAGGATTGGAATAAACTATGGTCGGAAAGCCAAAAGACAAAAGGCAAATATTATTCAGAGCTAGTACCTAATATTAGGCGTAAACCATGGTTCTTTAAAATAAAAATAAGTAAATTGTGTTGTAGTATAATAATTAGGATGAGACTGGGGCATCATTGTACACCTGTCCACCTTGCTAAGCTTAAAATTATAGACTCTGACGCCTGTTCTTGTGATACTGGTGTGGGGGATTTGAATCATATATTTTTTACCTGCCCTCTATATGACAGATCTTCTTTTTTGAGCAGTTTAATTTTCCTCAAAATACCATTTCCTACCTCTGTTAAATGTTTACTTTATGATGAAAAGCAAAATGTTTATAAATTATTATCCAAATTTATAATTGAAAATAATATTAAAATTTAATAAAAATATATTCTATTCATACATGATTTAGTTTAATAATTTCTATATATATTCCATAATGAAAATATATTCTATTTATACATGATTTAGTTTAATAGTTTATATATATATATATATTCCATATTTTCCTTTACTTCCTAATCCTCTTTCCAAATTTCCTTTACCTAATTCTTACAATTTTATCATGCTTTGGTTCCCGAGTTTTATTACTGTCAGTGGCTAAATACATCAATATGTAAAAGCCAAAAAGAAGGAAAAAAAAAAAAAAAAAAGGTGAAATGGAATAACATCAAAACTATTAGGTGAATGAAGTTAGCCCCTCAAAAAAAATTTTCTTTCCTATTTTCTACTTATTTTCTATTAATTCGTTTGTTCATCATTTGTTCTTGATTGTTCACTGTTAATAATTGTTTGTTCTGCATTTACTTATTTTAAAAAGATTATTAAAAATATATGTACAAGTTAGCCCCTCGATTGCAATTTTTAATATTTTTTCGTCCTTAATGACTCGTAAATATTCATTTTCGATTGTTCTTATATAAAACACGTTTGTTCTCTTTCGTTTTTTGTTTAATTTACTATTTGTATTAGTTGATTAAATGTATGCAAAATATGTGTACTGCGCATGCGTCAACTATAATGCCTAAACTTTGTACCGTCTACCGTACAATGGGGTAAATAGGGACAAAATCGACCTTCAGATTGAATTTTAAAATAGTTCCAATTAAATAGTCACTGCTCAACCAAAGAAATAAGTTGAGTCTTGAACGTACCTAGGTGATAAAAACCGTTACATTATTTTAATTATTCATTTTAAAGAAATAATCGGTAAAATAATGGCCGTCCCAATTTACCCAGCGTCCGGGGTAAATTGACACGGTTAAGGGTTAAATTGGGATATTTGTAAGGGTTGTCAACTCGCAGTACTGCGATATATAGGTAGGTGCCATATAATTATTTATATGGACCGAAATGATGAACACAATCCATAATTTAAGCACAATACACAACATAGTGTAAATTAAGCTAGTTTCTATTCCGAAGCGATGTGACGTGAATGATAATCAACAATACAATTATCAAAAAAAGTATGTGCATGTTATATTTTATAAAATTATTATTTAATTTCCTTAAAAATCACAACTCTGAAACAAAATCATAAAATAGAATAAAAAATAGAAAACAAAAGGACTGGAAATGCAATAATACAATTTTATTTAATCAACATTTTCAAAATAATCTTTGAGCAAGAGTAAGATATCAGGTGAATAAGATAAAAAAACAGCTTTATCTGATTACTGCCAATAATAACAAAAATAAAAGAAATTCTTTCTAAGCGAAATAACTAAACTCAATTAATTCACTCATTCATAATTGGATATCTCGGATTTTTAATTAATAGTACATTTAAAATCTGAGGCCTGTTTTTATTTGTGTGTGTTCATTGTGAATGTTAACAAAATCATGATTCGATGCGTGAATAGATTCTGAAATAACAAAAGTTTTGATTCGTTTGAGTTCTTTTAACTTTTAATTTTTTTTATTGCTATAAAGAACATACGACCGGGCAGATATTACAAGGTAAATGTCGCGAAAAAAAAGTAATTATATATATACTTTTCTTTTACCTATAATACTTACATAAACTAACTGATAAACACATTAACCTTCTTTACATCACGCAATTAAGTGATAGTATAGGCTAAAAAATCTATTATAAGATATCAGTGACAACCCTAACAAGCCATCCCTATTTTGTCTTTTGGCGTTCCAATTTTGTGTTTTCTCGTCCCTAATTTTTCCAGTCTCGTTCCAAATTACCCTACATACGTCCCAATTTTCCCCAAAAAGAAAGGAAAAAATATACATTTTTTATTTTGTCGAAATATTGTATTTAAAATAAGAATATTGCAACTTACCGTTTGTTGTGGTATTTCCAGGTGTATTAAAAACTTATATAAACTGTGATCTTATTGAAAAAACAACGATAATATCACTTTTTTTAAAAGTTCTTTAAGCTGTTTTAAAACGCACTTTTCAACCACTATTTTAAATTTAATTTGACGAATTTTTGGGACCAACTTAACTCATGTTTAGTACTTCCATAATTAACTTGGTTTTTCTTCTATACATTGATAAATATTACCTTAAAGAAAATTAGGTAGATTCCGTGCTACAAGTACTTTGAGAATCTTCCGCAGGTTTGTCCCAATTTACCCCAGGATCCCAATTTACCCCATGTCATGGTACGCGGTTTTAATCGAGAGAAAAAAAAACAAATATAAATCCTGAAGGAGCAATTGATTGGTATGTATACAGTTTAATTAAAAAAATTAAAAAATAAATAAATGAAATAATGTACATTGGCGTAAAGTTAGACCAAATACATTTTTTCCATCCTCCTATATACCTATCGTTATGAAGGTATAAAAAAGATTAAGTCAATAATATGTTCATTATTTATCTTTCAAGAGATAATGTAGGTATACATTATAATAACTTTTTTACACAGTCGAAATTATATTCCTAACATTAGTAAAATAACATTTTAATAATTTTTTTATAGGTTATGTATTGAAAGTGTTGGAAAATTATTTCATGTTTTAGCTGGAAAACGACATTGAGAATTATATGCAATACAAGATAATGGGCTCCATCAAATGAATTCGAATGAAACCAAACTGTTTACCATCCAAATTCGATTGTCGGGCAGATAGAAAACGAAAATTCACTCAAAGTGAACCTCGACCTGCATTTGTGAAACGGCAAAGACTCACTATTGTCAAGGAGATTGAAGAGACGACTAAAAATGAGATGTGTTATATTATTATACCTTTGCCATCTTGTAGTCAAGGTAGGTGTAACTGTCAATAATTAGTAACACTCACAGATCTCATAATCAAATAACAATATCAGAAAAAAGGAGAATAGTTAGTTAGTTAGTGGAAGTAGCCAAAATGGGCAAGTGGACCTCAGTTCCTATTACATAAGGTACTAGGAAGTTTGTGATAATGAAAATTTATCACAGTGTAATATCACTTACTTACTTTAACAGTGAAGGAAAACATTGTGATGAAACCTGCACACCTAAATGTTCTTAGGATTTTCTTAGGTGTGTAATCCACCAACCAGCACTAGGCCAGCGTGGTGGACTAAGGCCTAAAAACCCTCTCAATGGTAGTGGAGGCCAGTGTCCAGCAAGGGGATATATTATATGGGCTGATGATGATGACTAGGAAGTTACATACTACTACTACTACTACTACTACTACTACAGTACACATATAATCCTATATATTTACAAACTATAAGTTTGTTGGGTACCTAGAAATTGCTAACATTATTTCATATTTCCAGATGTCCAGCCACTTGAAAATAGGTGTAGTAATGACAAAGCTATCCAAGTAGCTCCAGCACAGGAACACAAAGGCAAGGCAAGTGTGTATTGCCACATCACCCCTAAATATATCTGAAGCAAGTACAAGTAAACAATCAGAACCAGCAAAAAGAAAACTGTTGTTCCTGAGGACAAATTTGACAGTGATGAGTCAAATGCACCAGCAAAAGAAGGATCAACAGTTGACTATGAGTCATCTCTCTATATCTCCACTCCATCAAAGACTTGTTCACTGCAGACTATAGCTCTCAAGAAGACTAAAAAAGTTGAAAAAATGAATGTGTTAACAATTTTATCTAAAGTGAAAAATAAACCACGTTTATATATTGGTCTTCCACAAGAATTATATTTCATAATAGGCTTGATTGAGAAACATGCAAATGTTTCTGAACAAAATATTATATTATGTTTGATGAGAATAAAATTAAATAGAACATTCTCTCAATTGGCTGATGATTTCGATCTATCTGTAAGTCAAGCAAGCAATATATTTTTCAACAAACTCCCAGAAATTGCAAATGTAATATCACCCCTTGTTAGAGTATAAAAAAAACAATACAATAAATATATATGCAGGAAGGATAATTGATGTCAACTTGGTGGAAAATAGAAAGTTTTTAGATAGTTTGCCACCTACAAGACTCTTTAATTAAATAAGTAATCCTTACTTATAAATATGAATTTTTGTAAGTATTTTCACTCTTCATTCAAAAACTACTGAACAGATTTTAATAAGACTTCTATGCTGGTCTTGAATGGCTAGCAACTCATTATTATTTTGATTCTGTTTTCCACAAATGTGCTAAATATGGGCTTATATATATGAAAAGGAATAAAGATTAATGTTATGTAACCTTTGTACCTGTATGTTAAGAATAATTTTTAAATAAAACATATTTAAATTGAAATATTATTTTTATTAAATCACATTCACTTTGTACACATCAATATTTTGTACTCCCTAAAAGGAAAATAGGTATGAAGATTTTTTTAAGTATTTAACATTACATTTTTGTGTAAGATTAGAAAAATGTTATTCTTCCAAAAAGAAACTACATTACCTAACAACTGTGCAACTTACTCGGGATCAAAATCAATACTAATTATAGTGACCTGATTACACCGGCCGACAAATGAAAATTTTTTGAAAGTTGTTTGTATTTGAGCCACAAATATCACCAATTTATACTTTTTTAAACACAAAAACACCTACATATTTGCCCTATCACATCAGATTTTTTTAAAAGAAGGAAAAAGCATTTTTTTCAAAATTTAAAGAAAAAATCAATAATCATGTTACAAAAACATATATTTCAACATTTACAAAGAAAACATTGAGTCTAAACAATGCTACAGGACTATTTAGAGTGACATATTTTACGTTTTGCGACAAAATTACGTCTGGGTGTAGTTTTTTGTGAGTATCTTCAGTAATATCACGTGTCAGTGACCAGCAGTAATCAGCCATCATATTCACATTCCATCGACCTTGGTACCTTGTCTGCATAGGTTTTATGTCCTGATGAAACCTTTCTCCCTGCTCTTCACTGTAATCACCAAGATTATCAGGAAAAAAGTCCACATGTGAATCTAGAAAGTGGAGTTTTATGCTCATATTACACCCCAATTTTTGATACTTATCCAATAAGTTTACAACCTTATTTTTATAGTCGGGATGTTTATTATTTCCTAGAAAATTGTTGACAACATCTTTGAACGCCAGCCAAGCATCTGATTCAGTGTTATTCATTGTGGCATCAAATTTTTCATCAGCCATCAAAGATCTGATTTCCGGTCCATCGAACACTCCTTCTTTAATTTTTGCATCAGATAATCTTGGAAATTTTTTACACAGGTATTCAAAACTAGCATTGTTTTTATCCAATGCTTTAACGAACTGTTTCATCATACCGAATTTGATATGAAGCGGAGGTAGTAAAATTTTTTCAGGACTAATTAAATTTTTTCGTATAACGTTTTTTGTTCCTACTTTGAGATTTTTACGAGGATTCCATTGTTTTTGTACGTAGTGCTTGTCTCGTGCTCTACTGTCTTTTCTTATAATCTTTGTTTATAATTTTTAATCTATTATTTAAAAATAAGTTATCTATAATATTTTTAATTTCTTTATTTATCGGGTGGTCACAGTCATTATTATAAAAATAGAAATTTTGAGGAAATACAAATGTTTAATACAAATTATTTTGATAATCGAAATAAATTAATATCAATCCAAATTAATATTTGAACTATGAAAATTGTATGGTATGTAAACAGAAATATATTTTATAATTATAATGATTATTTATTCCATGCAGTGTCGGTTAGAGAAGCTGTGCAAATTAGAATAAATTCTAATAAAGAATAAGAATAAACTTTGAAGAGAAGAAAAGAGCTTTCTTCGAAGCTCAATTCTACAAGGTATTCAATCAGATAGCTATCTATCTCTGTCTTTCCTGTATGAAATTTTGGTATGTCGAAATATTGGATAAATCCAGCAAAGCTAAATAGAGTATTTACCTAAAAAATATGTTTATGCTTAAAGTCACGTGTTTATGTTATTCGAAAATATTAACCAATTTTTCAATCGAAGATTAAAACAACATTAGTACTGAGAATGAATATTTATTTATAAAATACACATATATGTTTTGACCACAAATTTTGCACGATAATTAAAATTATATTCATTAATATTCATTTAAATAAATATTAATTAATCTTCTTCTATAACTCATAGTCAACTGTTGATCCTTCTTTTGCTGGTGCATTTGACTCATCACTGTCAAATTTGTCCTCAGGAACAACAGTTTTCTTTTTGCTGGTTCTGATTGTTTACTTGTACTTGCTTCAGATATATTTAGGGGTGATGTGGCAATACACACTTGCCTTGCCTTTGTGTTCCTGTGCTGGAGCTACTTGGATAGCTTTGTCATTACTACACCTATTTTCAAGTGGCTGGACATCTGGAAATATGAAATAATGTTAGCAATTTCTAGGTACCCAACAAACTTATAGTTTGTAAATATATAGGATTATATGTGTACTGTAGTAGTAGTAGTAGTAGTAGTAGTAGTAGTATGTAACTTCCTAGTCATCATCATCAGCCCATATAATATATCCCCTTGCTGGACACTGGCCTCCACTACCATTGAGAGGGTTTTTAGGCCTTAGTCCACCACGCTGGCCTAGTGCTGGTTGGTGGATTACACACCTAAGAAAATCCTAAGAACATTTAGGTGTGCAGGTTTCATCACAATGTTTTCCTTCACTGTTAAAGTAAGTAAGTGATATTACACTGTGATAAATTTTCATTATCACAAACTTCCTAGTACCTTATGTAATAGGAACTGAGGTCCACTTGCCCATTTTGGCTACTTCCACTAACTAACTAACTATTCTCCTTTTTTCTGATATTGTTATTTGATTATGAGATCTGTGAGTGTTACTAATTATTGACAGTTACACCTACCTTGACTACAAGATGGCAAAGGTATAATAATATAACACATCTCATTTTTAGTCGTCTCTTCAATCTCCTTGACAATAGTGAGTCTTTGCCGTTTCACAAATGCAGGTCGAGGTTCACTTTGAGTGAATTTTCGTTTTCTATCTGCCCGACAATCGAATTTGGATGGTAAACAGTTTGGTTTCATTCGAATTCATTTGATGGAGCCCATTATCTTGTATTGCATATAATTCTCAATGTCGTTTTCCAGCTAAAACATGAAATAATTTTCCAACACTTTCAATACATAACCTATAAAAAAATTATTAAAATGTTATTTTACTAATGTTAGGAATATAATTTCGACTGTGTAAAAAAGTTATTATAATGTATACCTACATTATCTCTTGAAAGATAAATAATGAACATATTATTGACTTAATCTTTTTTATACCTTCATAACGATAGGTAGGAGGATGGAAAAAATGTATTTGGTCTAACTTTACGCCAATGTACATTATTTCAATTATTTATTTTTTAATTTTTTTAATTAAACTGTATACATACCAATCAATTGCTCCTTCAGGATTTATATTTGTTTTTTTTTCTCTCGATTAAAACCGCGTAGACGGTACAAAGTTTAGGCATTATAGTTGACGCATGCGCAGTACACATATTTTGCATACATTTATTCAACTAATAAAAATAGTAAATTAAACAAAAAACGAGTAATTTCGAAAGAGAACAAACGTGTTTTATGTAAGAACAATCGAAAATGAATATTTACGAGTCATTAAGGATGAAAAAATATTAAAAATTGCATTAGAGGGGCTAACTTGTAGGTATATTTTTAAATATTTTTTTTAAATAAATAAATGCAGAACAAACAATTATTAACAGTGAACAATCATGAACAAATGATGAACAAACGTATTAATAGAAAATAAGTATAAAATAGGAACAAAAATTTTTTTTGAGGGGCTAACTTCATTCACCTAAAACTATTGGATAAAATGTAAAAACCTCTCAATAAAATTATGAGAATTAATTTTGAGTTCAATGGACTTTTTAGAAGAACTTGAAAAGCTAGCTTCCGATATTTTGCTTCAGTTACCTACATGTTACCTACCTACCACTTGCGCACTTTCACACATTTAAATAATAAAAAAACACCAAGTTGACAAAATAATTTTTATTTACGTAGCATCACACCTCTTGTTTCCCCAAAACGTCGGCACCATAAATTCTTTTGAAGTTGCGTGCTGTCACTAGTACAACTAATGTCAAAAGCAAGATATCAAATCTGCTTACATATTTTCACATTGAATACAAGAGAATACAAACTGGTTAAATATTGAAAATAATAAAGTTAGCAAACATCTCTTTTATTGAAAATAGTTATGTTGGGTAACAAACGACGATAGAAAAGATTAAAGAAGTGTCACTGAACGAACGTACCAAAAAATTCCTTTTGTAAGAAAAATTAAAAAAGGGGAAAGCCAAGAATTTTTTTACATTTTATGTTTTACAATGTAAAATTATATGTATCGTACGATTAATAAGTGAGTGTTATGGCTCCTGGTAACAACGACCGACATCCAGGTCACACGGGAACTATACCCAAGACGAAAGCGAGGAACAACTGTAATGTGCCACAAGAAGCCGTCACTCCAACTAGAAGAGATATGACAACCAATCTAGTTACGGTGAGATAATTAAATAACACAATCTTATACTAGGACACGCTGGCTATCGCAGCTGTTCAAAAATCTAATATTAAAAATTATAGAGAAATTTAGTAAATTAAGAGTATATAGCTAACTTTAAAATAGTCTTCGTTTTATTCACCAAAGATATGATTTCGAGGGAACCCACAGCAATCATTAGTAACCATTGCTAAGTTTCCATTATTTATATTGAAATTTATTAGAAAAAAAAAACAGATTCTTATTCATATTGAATTTTGATATTCATTATTGAATAAAACGGCTTTCTATTGAAATAAAATATACTAATATAAAGCTATTTCAGTCATCTTCATTTTAAGTTTGAAAATTTTCTACTACTGCATTCCAGTAGAAGGTGATACTTTCCCTCATTCATAAAAAAAAGAAGGTGATAACACAAAACAAACAAATTTAAAAAACTTGTTGAGATGTTTAAGTGTTCAAAGTTGTGATATGGCTAACTAACTACATGTGATTGGGTGTATTATAAAACCACATAGGGACATACCATAATGTGCTGACTATTTATGCTAGAAAGCAATGGTTAGTTGTCATTTGTATGTTAGGATAACATTTTTCAATACATTTGAAACTGACCTAATTTTACAAGGTCAGTGACTGCATTTATGTTGTGATGTCTGTGGGCTACAGTAACCACCAGGAGACCCATAAGATCATTCACTTGCCTATCTAAAAAATTGGAAAGTAATAAATTAGTGTATAAAGTTATACATTACTTTTTTACACAAAAAAAACTGTATTTCCCTTTTTTCTACATTAAAATTAAAAGACATAGCCCCTCAAAAATATAATTTGAAGCCTATGAAATTAAATATAAATATCAAATAATACATTTATAGACAAAATTACCCAGTCACCTTAAATTTTTAGTTAAAGTTAAAGTTTACCTTAAATTTTTGACACAAAGTTTTGATCTAAATAACACAATTTAAAAGAAATACTCGTCAAAACTGTTTGTTATGCTCGTTATACAGCTTCTCATTTTATAATCTTGACAATGCTCTGTGGTGTGAAGTTAGCCTCGCACATGTGTGAACTACATATTTATTTTTGGAAACCAAACAGATCTTAGAAATTTGAACTCCTGCCAACAATACAAAATCTATAAAATATTCAGCATCATTTAAGGTTTAAGCAAGGTTTTCTTTAAAATTTATTCATTAAAAAAGTTTATTCACTAAATTTTGTTTGATGGTTAGTAAGTAATTTAAAAGTGAAATGTGGAAAATTATCATGCTCTATGGGAGGTTGTTTTTCTAAATTTAGTCTGAAGAAGGTATGCACTTTAAATATACAATATATAAATGTATCATGTATCTATATAGCTTTTTATTCTCAACAATTGAGCTGATTTTATTGTAAGACATTAAAATCTATAAATAAATAAAATCCATATTTTACAGACTTCTCTAGATTGGGTGCCAGTTTCTGAATACAACACTAGGTCTAACTATAATCAATCAAGAAAATCAACAAATAATTCGGATCAAGAATTAACTGAATTAGGTATTTTTTTTTTATATTATAATTATGTTATATTCATAGTGTTCCACAGTAAGAGGTCAGTTGTAAGAAAATTACGTCCCAAATTATTCATAATTTGCACATAGGTAACCACTAACCGCTTGTCATATTCAAATTCATGACTTAAAGATAACATAGATACTGTATTTGTATCAAGTGATGCGATTATGCTATTGTTCAAATCCTGGCATAATTTTGTCCAAAGGAAATTTGTACTTAACATTTGTTCACAAATTAATTCCTATGGCAAAAAAAAATACATTGTAGTAAGGAAGCCCACTCGGGCAGATGTTATCATCTCACCTATTTCTGCAGAGAAGTCATGCATTCCAATTTGTAGGATGTATAACCTAGAGTAGCATCGAAAGATTCCGAACTTCAACCTCGTGTCTAAAGGTGATTTGTGTGTGTGGCATTCACATTGTGATTTCAATAAGTTCCAACAACCATATAACATCAGTAGGCTGTGAACTCATTTACTCTATAGACAATAACATAATAATACTATCTAAAATGCCTTTGATCAGAAAAAAATATGATTTTTAGAAGTTCAGTAATCCCTTGTAGTAGTTCTATACTACCCCATCCAAATTGGTATCCAAATCTTGCTATATCTAAATATAATTTTTATGTGATTGATAGGATATCAAGATAGAAAGAAGAATGAATTTTAGTGATGGTACTTCTCATCAGACTGTTTTAATTGTTTATGTCATGTATTGAATTACTGTATTTTAATAAAATTTTCAGATAACTCAGTATCTTTTGAAAGTGGATTCGGACGTTTTGTTCCTGTAAGACCTCAACCGCGTGCTCTACCATTAAATGTGCATAGTCGTGAAAACATAACTAACGATCAAAATGATGAGGCATCTGCAAATTCTATCTCTGGACATTCTTTACACCCCTATGGACATCAGTTGCAAAATGGTCAGTATAAAAAAATACTTTCTTTGTAGTAAATCTCGATTTCCAGCCTAGTCTTACTGTGCGAATCAATCCAATTCTTTGTAACTTCTGACTCTTATTAAATTACATAAATTTACTAAATGTTCAGTTTTTTTTTTTTTTTGGTCAGGAGGAAATCGCCGGTCTTCCGCCCTCCTCTGGGGATGGAGGGCGGGGCATGTCAGAGTTGAATTGACTAAAACCTCCTGTCGCTCAACAACCAACGTCCAAACCTCGCATGAGACAGAACTCATGAAGAGGCAGAGGGGGGAAAGTGAAGCGTTTAGTGCGGAGCACATCTCTCCCATCACCCTCCCTCTCGGGACGCCGGACCGGCGGTCGTCGGCGCCACGACCACCAGCCCTCTCGGTCGGCAGGCTATCCGAAGCCCGCCTAGATGGCGCCGGTTAGAGTGAGCTATCCTACGGAATACCCCGCTGGACCAGAACCAGCGTGAGTCGAGGATAGCCGGCCTTCCATCACCCGGATGCTCTTGCGTAAAACGCGTGCAGAGCAGCTTGCACGTCGTCTTCATAGGCCCCCCTCGCCGGTCCCCAGACCGACATGTGAGGGGGACCCGAAACACTTAGAGGGCCAGGGCTTAGGCGAAATCCGCCTCCCTGGCCCCCGCTCGACGGCGACGGGATTGTGCGTCTCTCACGCGCCCCGCCGCCTCCTTCTGCGAGATGGTCCATTCGCAGAAGTCGAGCATCGCCTTCCACGACTCGTCATCACCGAGCATCGATGCCACAACACTCGGCAACGACAAGTCGTTTCCTATTTTTGCGACGAGGACACGGCGCCACCCCTCCCATGCGGGGCAGGCAACGAGCGTGTGCTCTGCCGTGTCCAAGTCGCAACCACAATGGTGGCACTCTGCCGTCGGCTCGGCTCCGATCCGGTGCAGGAACTCACCGAAGCAACCATGCCCAGTGAGCACCTGCGTGAGCCGGAAAGTGAGGCGTCCTCTGTCACGATTCACCCAATCCCCAAGGACCGGGCGAATCGCCTCGACGGTCCTACGACCGGCCGAAGGATCAGCCAGCCGTCTGGACCATGACTCCAGCACGACCGCCGAGATTGGGCCCTCCGCGCTTTGAACACACTGGGGCTGGGACGCGCCACGCCCCGGGCACGAAGGTCAGCCCGCCACTGATAGTCAGCAGCGAGCGCCTCCGCTTCCAGAATCCAAGGTGGCGTCCCAGCCAGTACACACGCCGCCTCAAAGGAGATGGTGCGATAACCACGGATGACCCTGACCGCGATGGTGCGTTGCGGCCGTTGCAGCAGCTTCGCCACCCCCGCGGCCAGGGACTGGCCCCACACAGGTGCCCCGTATAGGGCCATTGATCGCACCACCCCCGTATAGAGACGGCGCGTCACCTGGTCAGGCCCCCCGACGTTGGGCAGAAGCCGACTTAACGCGCCGGCCACCCCCAACAAACGAGGTACCAGGTTCTGAAAGTGAGCACGGAAGATCCAACGACTGTCCAGGATGAGGCCGAGGTACTTCAACTGCACCCCGACCCCGATACGGACGCCTCCATCCACGATATGGGCATCGACAGGTGGCACTCTCCGGGGCCTGTGGAACCACATCGCCTCGGATTTGTTGAGCGCCACGTCGAGGCCCAATCTCCTGATTTTGCCGACGACATGCGCCACCCCAGCGGTAGCAAGACGGGCAGACTCAGCAAAACTCCCCCCCCCCCGGCCACGACTAACGTGTCGTCTGCGTAACAGATTACGCTCAGGCCCGGGAGGAGGGCACCCCTCAGCACCCAGTCATACCCGATATTCCACAAAAGAGGACCGAGCACCGACCCCTGTGGAACACCGCGCACGACCGGGAACCGGTGCAGGATCCCACCGTGTCCGGTACACGTGACCGATCTGTCCTCCAAGTAGGAACCCACCAGCCGGCGGAGGTAGGGAGGCACTCCATGTCTTTCCAGCGCCCCCCCTATCACGGACCAGGGCAGGGTGTTAAACGCATTGGCGATGTCGAGCGACACCGCCAAAGCCAGACGGCCTCCTTCGAGAGTGCCCGCACGCGAATGATCGCGTCTACTGTTGAGCGGCCCTCTCGGAAGCCATACTGCTCCGCCGACAGATCGGGTCCCACCCTGACCAGATGCTGAATGATGCGGGCCGCCAGAATGCGTTCCAGCAGCTTGCCCACCTCATCCAGCAACACGATGGGACGGTACCCAGCGGCAGTATCCGCCGGGCGCCCTTCCTTTCTCAACAGCACGAGTCTGCCCGTCCTCCACGATGAAGGAAACCGTCCCGACTCGAGGCAGGAGTTGTAAAGCCTCAAGAGTCGGTCCCCTAGGGCACCAAGAGCCAAGGCCCAAACCCGGCCATGGATGCCATCCGGGCCGGGTGCAGCGTCTTTCGCGCACATTTTGCGCACGGCCACACAGAGCTCCGCCCCCGTTATACGGGGCACCTCAGCAGGGACTTCGCCGTCGTATTCTGGCGGCGCGTCCATAGCGGGAGCGACAAATCCTTCCCGCTCCTGCGGGATCAGCGCCGAGACGATGTCCCGCAGCTGCTAAGGCTGGAGACGCTCCGTGATCGGGGGGGCCCATGGGCGCATTTTATTACGCACCATTTGATAGGGCCGCCCCCACGGATCCTCATCCAGCGTCTCCAAGAGACCCTCCATGTGTTGGTTCTTGGCTCTTCTGATGGCCAGCTGCAATGCCCTCTGCGCGACGCGAAATGCGCCGTGCAGCCGGGCCTCTGCCGCCGCGAACGCAACCGGATCGTTGCGCCGCGGCAGGCGGCGGCGGCGGTGCCTGACGCACTCGCGCCTCGCCCGAACGCACTCCACGCGGAGTTGCGCAATTTCGGGCGACCACCAGTACGCCTGGCGATTAGGAAGTCGAGGGCCGATCCGGGGCATCGACGCATCACAGATGCGACGCATCGTGTCCCGGAACCACCCTGCCTCTCCCTCGACCTCGACCGGGTGTGGACGCATGGGCGCCCACGCCGCCACCGTAGAGGCTTCCATCAGGTCTAAATGTTCAGTAGTACCTTTTCAGTTCTGCTGGAAGCTCAATATGTTCATAAAGTTAGGTGTGGATATGAGAGCTTACATTTTGGAGCAAATGTTGATCATACTTCTGTCAATATACATATACCACATAAAGAAAGAAGAAAATCTACAATATACTGTACTTATCTCAAAATCTCAAAGAAAAAAAAAACATTGTTCCAGGCATAATTCCACACTCCAATCACCCAGCTGCTGCGGTAATGATAGTAAACCCTACAACTCCGATTGCTACTGGAACAATTTCGCAGCCATTCAATGTAAGTAATACCATGTTTGAATTGAGTCACCTCCTGAGTATGAACCTAAAAAACTATACCTATCTATTTCTAAAATTACATTTATATTAAAATGCAAAATGCTGTCATGTTCGAATAATTTTTAACCTTTTAGGCACCAAATCAGAACAGGAACAATTTAACAAGAAATTTAAATTCATCACGTAATAACTTTGAGGCAAACCACCCGGGCAACATCAACAATACAGGAGTTGCCACTTCAACTTCTAGGACAGGAGCGAAAACGGTCAATTTAATAAACAATATGTATGAACAAGGGCAAAGCAATTTCAATAACATCAATGAAAATAATCAGGTAAAGAAATTAGAATAATAATAAAAAATATTAAAACTATTTTTACGGTTCAGTCTCGCGTTTGGAGTCATATGTGACCACAAAACCTGTAAAATATTCGAAACCTCGGTAATAATAGTGACAATAAAAAAAGTATTTTTACTGATGGTAGGTCCTCTTGTAAGTCCGCACCGGTAGCTACCACCACCCTGCCTATTTCGGCCGTGAAGCAGTAAAGCGTTTCGGTTTGAAGGGTGGGGTAGTCGTTGTAACTATACTGAGACCTTGGAACTCATATCTCAAGGTGCCTTGCGCATTTAAGTTGTGGATGTCTATGGGTTCCAGTAACCACTTAACACCAGGTGGGCTGTGAGCTCGTTCACGTATCTAAGCAATAAAAATAAATGATATCTACTGAAAACGGAAAAATGATTATCGCAAAATTCCCCTAAACAGGTACACAGGGAATCAGCACGTGCTCTGGGCGAGGCTATAGTGGCCGCGTGTCCTGATGCGGCTGCTGTTGAACGTCGCTTGGGTCAGATACGAGAATACATCAGAGTGACGTCGTCGCTTGTCGACACAATGCGCACTTCTGAAGACGAGGTATGTTTAGATTTTAAATGCTAAGAAGTTAAAAATATATTGTGATAGTTAAATTTATCTAATCACTAGAAGTCACATTTCGATTTTTAATCTAGGCCTTTATTGAACACACTAAAGAAGAATATGATGAGTTAGTAGAAATGGTAATGAAATTGAAGGAAAGCGAAGAAAAGTTAGAAACGATTTTAATTGAAAAGAGACCTGATAATGTTGAAGTTCCTAGTGAAGAACTAGTGGAACCAGTTTCAGTCATTCAGGCAAGTAATACAGCTCTCGAAGCTGTCAGTGAGCCAGCTATGGGTAATCTGAGCACTGAAAAAAATAGCAACGTTAAACTTAGCACAGACAATGGTGCTATGAACTTGAAGAAAGTCACTAATATTGAGAATGAACAACTCAATAAGTCAATGCAAAGTGTTAAAAACGGCGACGACGCTGTTTCTCAGGAGATCAAGATGAACGATTCAATAACCATGGATAAAGTACAAGACTCTTCTCCAAGCATAGTTGAAATCGTTGATGTGTCAGAAGATAATACAAATTTAGAAGACCCCAATACTAAAACATCTGAAATTAAAGAAGACGATGTACAGTTGAATGATGTATTGCGCAAGAATATTCTGTCGTGTGTTCAAAAAGTGGCCCTTATTGAAGAAATGAAAATTAAAAAAGAAAGTTGCAAACACGATGATCAGGTTTCTGTATGTCTCTGTGTGCGTGTGACGTGTGACCTTGTGTTGTGGACAAGTAAACAAGCATGACACCTACTTCGGAATAAGATTCAAAATTAACCACCAATATCAGTCCAGCGTTGTAATCACAATCATTTGAATTGAGATTCACATTAATACTTATTGCTTGCCCGCTTGAACTATTAATTCATGGTTTCATTCAAAGCAGCATCGGTGTATTGCTATGTCATTGTATATTCCACATTTGGAATTCGGCAAACGAAACGATATATCGACGCCTCGTGCAAAGTGCTAAAAGAGTTTGATGAATAGATTAGATTTTAAACGATATTAATAAGTCTGCTTTATATCCTAATGGAACATTTTACTTTTACTTTATTTTTAACTAGTGAACCTTATAATTCCAGCAGGATGCTATGACTCGCCCTGTATCCGCACAAAGCAATGGCTCAACATACAGTGATAACGAATTATGGCAAAACGAGATTAAAAATAAAATGGAAATGTCGCAAATGCGTTTAACGGCATTGAAACAACAACAAAAGAGACTTATGAAGTATCAGGTTAGTTATTAAATAGATACAAAATTATAATTAAAACAATTCGAACACAACAACTCCAAAATCAATAAATTTATTTGTAACATTATATCTATTCGAATTCGAATCAATCGAAAGACGCTTTGAGTAAATTTTAAAATATGTTACAGGAAGAAGCAAAACAACAAATGGATGAAATTAACAGAGAAAGACAATCACAGGAAATACAACCGTCAACTTCACATGATAATTTCGTGGCCCAGGTAACATTGTTAAATTTTGTTGTAATCTTCTTCTATATATATAAAATTGAATTGATGTTCGTTAGTCTCGACTAACATCTAAAACTCGCGAACGGCTGGATCGATTTCACTAATTTTGGTCTTGAATTACTTGTGGGGGTCCAGAGAAGGTTTAAAAGGTAGATAAATATGAAAATGCTTGGAATTAAATAAAAATAACAATTTTGTTTTTCCTTTGATGTGTCCCCCCGTCAGACGGATTACTTTTGTTTGTTTTAAGTTTATTTTATACAAAAGTTTAGGTCTTTTATTTATCGATTGAAGCAATACGAAGTCTGCCGGATCACTTAGTAATTGAATGAAAATAAATATTATGTATGAATTACAATTACAAATTTACTTTGTAGAATCAACCGTTCAGCGGGAATTACCATCACTCCAATCGCATGTACGCCGCTAATCAAATCGGTGTCGCGACCACTTTGCCCCACTCCACGGAGGCTCTGCACGGACAACAGAACATGGTGAACGGGGACAATGAACACGGTCATTCTGCGCACTCTACTCACAGTCAAGACGAAAGATTTTCCCATCGAGGAACTAATGTGGCTAGTTCTGAGGTAATTGTTTACATTTAGTTTAGTGTATGGGATATGAAAACGAAAGTTTTTAACCAGTGCGTCCTACCGGTAAGGGGCCGTTCAGTTATTATATAAGCACTATAAGAGGGCGGGGAGTCTGCTTTGCTGATTTTTTATGACTTGGGGGGTGAGGGGGCTTACGTCAACAGTAGTTATTTACTTTTTTACACATATTTGCAATCTATACGTTGTCTATGCTTGAAAACGAAACTCATTTTCGGATATTCCCATAAATAATAAATACGTTTAGGTAATCGCTTGGAACCGAGCAGGGGAATTATGCGCGCATATAAATGAATATGATATGCGTTAAAGTCCTCATCCTAAGCCTATTTTCTTATTTCTAGAATTATAACTGCTGCTCATGAATCATTAAAAAAATAGAATACATTAGTAGAAAAATTCATATACGAATGCTTACGTTAGCATTGGGGTCAGAGCTTTGCTTACTTTTGCTGACAAGGGGAAAGGGGGGGGTGAATAATTGTAATAAATCTGCTTACGTAATACTTGAACGGCCCCTAATGACTTACGGAGCCGAGACGTGGACACTCACAGTACGGTTGGTCCGTCAGCTCAAGGTCGCACAGCGAGCCACGGAAAGATCTTTGATTGGAGTTTCTTCGTAAGTTCTCGTGGTTCGGAGTAAACTCTTAAAATTTTCTGTTTACTTTTCATCAGGAAGCTGCAGGTGGAATACAAAGTGAAGGCGATGACGACGAAATTGTATTGAGCGAACGAGGTCGCATGTTGCAGATGAAATTAAGAGAGCTACAGTTGAAGAAACAGCATATGGAAAGCTTGGTAATTACTTCTATAATCACAGATTTCGATAAGGCTACACTATTGGCAAATAATATGAAAGAGAAACAATATTAATCTATTCTCAATTTGACCACAGTCTTTAACAATAAACAAAAAAGTATAAATGCTTGTATGTGGGCCAAATACATGGTAGTGTGTAAAGTTTTTGATTTAATGTATTTTTTCTAGTTATGCATAAAAAATACATTAAATAACTTTAAAAATATATTATCATTCTGCAATCTTTCTCTATATTCTTTATAAGTGTGGGAAATTTCATACTCCTCCGTGCGCGCAATTTTCGTAAAAAGGGGTACAAAGATTTTGCTTCACATATTAAAAATATATATTTTCGGTTACGTCATACACTTTTTTTATTGGTGGACGAGCTCACAGCCCTTCTGGTGTTAAGTGGTTACTGGAACCCTAGACATCCACAACGTAATGCGCCACCCACCTTGACCTAAGACCTCAGTATAGTTACACCTAAGACCTCAGTATAGTTACACCTAAGACCTCAGTATAGTTACACCTAAGACCTCAGTATAGTTACACCTAAGACCTCAGTATAGTTACAACGGCTGCCCTACCCTTCAGACCGAAACGCATTACTGCTTCACGGCAGAAATAAGCAGGGCGGTGGTACCTACCCGCGACTCACAAGTGGTCCTACCACCAGTAACAACATATGATTTGACGTTAATTTGACTATGCGGATGTACTGCAGCAATATCATTATTTCAGGTAACAGAGTTTCAAAAGTTACAAATGTCTGCTCATTTGCCTCTTACTCACAATACGTACTCTAGCTCTGGAGAAGACAGCGGCGAAGACGAACCAGTACACAAATGTAAGTATGCGATGATATTTTACTAATGTCTGGGACATCATTCTTCATGGAGTTTTTGTTGCAATAAGTACGCGTTACTTCATTGTCGGTCGCTTCATCAATCCCATCTCCATTCATCACAATGTTTATCTCGTTTCCTCGAGTTTGTACTTACGACATACGGCTGACTGCAGCCAAAAAAAACTTGATGCTAATCTTATCTTATACCTTTAAACGAGCATTTCTTGTATATAACTAGTCAGGTCATAAGTATTGTCACACAGTAAAAACTTTTCTTTTAGAATGCTGGCCACAAAAAAGTTTATTGAATTCGAATTTCGAATTGTTCATGAAAATAAAAATGTATACTTTTAGAATTTTACTCATTTTTAAATATGGAGTGGACGCTTAAAGAAGACCGTGTTGCAGTTATTGCGTTGCATCGTTGCGGTTAAGCGCCAATTCAAATTTTGAACAAACTGAAAAATTTGAATATAACCAAAAGATTCGTTTATCGTACCATCAAACGATACAATGAAGACTCTAGTGTAGATGACAGGTCAAGAAGTGGTCGCCCTCGGTCTGTTAGGACTCCAGCAGTGATAAAAGCTGTGAAGGCGCGAATTCAAAGAAATCCCAAACGTAACCAGAAACTGTTGGCCCTTCAGATGGGGTTAAGCAGAACCACGGTGAAAAGGGTGTTAAATGAAGACTTAGGGCTTCGGGCATATCGAAGAAAAACAGGACATCGTTTGAATGCTCGTCTAATGGACCTGAGACTGAAGAGAGGCCGCGCTTTGTTGAAGCGGTACGCGGGAAAAAAATATCGGGAAATTCTTTTTTCGGATGAAAAAAATTTTACCGTAGAAGAGAGCTACAACAAACAAAATTATAAGGTGTACGCACACAGTAGTGAAGAAGCGAGCAACCGTATTCCGCGTGTCCAACGAGGTCATTTTCCATCCTCGCTCATGGTATGGTTGGGAGTTTCTTATTGGGGCTTAACAGAGGTACATTTTTGTGAGAAAGGTGTAAAAACGAATGCAGTTGTGTATCAAAATACAGTCCTGACGAACCTTGTGGAACCTGTTTCTCATACCATGTTCAATAAGAGGCACTGGGTATTCCAACAAGATTCGGCGCCAGCTCATAGAGCGAAGAGCACACAAGACTGGCTGGCGGCGCGTGAAATCGACTTCATCCGGCACGAAGACTGGCCCTCCTGCAGTCCAGATTTGAATCCGTTAGATTACAAGATATGGCAACACTTGGAGGAAAAGGCGTGCTCAAAGCCTCATCCCAATTTGGAGTCACTCAAGACATCCTTGATTAAGGCAGCCGCCGATATTGACATGGACCTCGTTCGTGCTGCGATAGACGACTGGCCGCGCAGATTGAAGGCCTGTATTCAAAATCACGGAGGTCATTTTGAATAAACTTTAGTGTCATAAGAATCTATGTTTTGTTAAGTTCATTTTGGTATATGAATGGTTACATAATGAATAAACTTGTTTCAATTATTTTACATTAAACATGTGACAGAATTTATGACCTGACTAGGTATATAATCTGAATTTCGGAAACGGCTCCAACGATTTTCATAAAATTTAGTATACAGGGGATTTTGGGAGCGATAAATCGATCTAGCTACGATTTATTTTCAGAAAATGTTGTTTTAGTCGTGTTTTCAATAATCAACTTTATCAATAATCAACTTTATGACTCTTCCCGACATCTATTGACGAATAATAATACTATTTTTCTTAATGAGAGCAACTAACTGCTTTAAAGACACAATAAGATTAAAGCTACTTCAGCAGATGGCGTTGGTAAGCCACCCGAAGCCAATGAGTGTTTGGTTAGGCCAAGAAAATAAATTGTTTTTATTATTTGTGTCTTTTTAACTCACGTGTTCACTTAAAATGCATAAACGATCTTGGAATATTTCATTATTTTATCAATATGTAATTCGTATTTAAATATAATTTCTAAAAAACACAATTGATCAAAAAGAAAAAACAATTTCGAGCAAAGCTCGGTCATCATCTGGTTTAACATAATATAGATAATTTTGTCTACCATTGTAGGTGTCAAATCTGGTAATAACATTAAAAACGAAGATCCTTTCAAACTCATGGAAATTAAAGCCATCAAAACCGCGCTTCAGAAAACTAAAGGTATAATAAATAGTAAAATAAAAAATTTGCAATTATATCATCCGTTTTATTGTTATTAACGTATCTAATTTTAGATCTGATGAGATCGGTTGAGAACTACGAAACGGATCACGTTTCCGGCTCCCAGGAGACTAACTATAGGGAAGTGGGAAGCCATTCAAATGTAAATGACAAGTAAGTAATGAATGTTTTTGTTTCAATACTAATCACTTTATTTATCACGTATGCAAGAAAAGATACTGTGACTTTTAACTGACTTTCTTTTATTCTAGAAAATTCTATTTATTCTAGTAAAACAATGAACACTTGTTTGTTCAATATTTGTGCACTTACATGTGCTTTGTAGATGACTTGATAAAGCTATTGGCACTTTTTGTTTTTCGGGTAAAGGGGTCAGCGTACTAACTTTGTCCTAATTGTTTACCTGAGACCTAGAAAGCACAACGTGAATACTGGCTGCCTTGAACGACCCACGACTGGAACGCATGAGCACATCGTAGAAGTAGGGAAAATTTTAGTTGCGAGCTATTCGTGAGAGCTTACACTATACTACTACCTACCCTACCTTACTACTTACACTACTTTACTACTTACCCTACTTTACTACTTACCCGACTTTACTACTTACCGTACCTTACAACTTTCCCTATCATTGAAAAAAAAAAATGATAGTGCTATGAAAGGTATATGCGAGATGCAGCAAATGTGTTGTAGTGTAGTGGAGCATGGCATTACTGACAAAATATAAAATAATGAGACTTATACTAAAGTTTTATCTTCCGTGTTATCGTAACTAAAATAGGTAACGAATGCTACTTTTGGTTCAAGTGGAGTGTTGAACTGAAAATTATTCGTGGTTAAAAGCGTCAAAAGCGTAGGCGATAAAAAAGTAGAAACTAAAAGTATGCGTAATTGTTTTCTTGTGACCGGTAAGCCACAGGAAATTTATATATTTCTAATTCGTAAGGGTGAACTGTCCTCATTGCAATGTAATATAAACTTCTTTGCCTGCACCGACCTTCTAGGCTCCAAAAAAGGTTACCCTAGAACACAAAGTAGGTGGTGAGCTAACCTCTTTACGTACAATACTAAAAAGTCGCAGGCATTAAGCTCTGCCATAAGCTATTAAAATAATGCTACCCTTTCTTTTTCAGCAAATCTGAGGGTAGCATAGGAGGTTGGTCTAACGAGGGCAGCATGTGTCGGCTGCGGAACACATTACCGCAACGACACAAGTTCACCAACGAGCAACAACATCACGGGCCACAACAACAACATCATGCGGCGCAGCAACAACACCACGCGCCACAACAACAACATCATGCGCCACAACAACAACATCATGCGCCACAACAACATCACGCGCCACAACAACATCACGCTCCACAACAACACTTGCTTCAACAACAAAGTAAGTGAATTTACATGTGATATAATAATTATTTTTATTGCCTTTTTAGGCAGACGAGCATACGGCCCACCTGATCGTAAGTGGTCACCGTCGCTCATGGGCGTCAGCAATGCCAAGGGCAGAGCCAAGCCGCTGCCTACCATTAAGTACTCTCCGCAGGCCTCGTATGAAGAAGGGCATGTCATAGCGCTCGGAAAACACGAAACAAATCATTAATTATATTATTATTAAAGTATAACTGAATTACTTCAATACGACTTATGTTTTTACTCCAAAAAAGGTATGTAACTTAAGAATTTTATACTGCTCTAAAGCTGCAATAATTACTTATATTTAGGTCACGAAGCGAACTTGGCTTCATTACAAGAGTTGGCTCAAGAATTGCGGATGGAAACAGAAAAAATCATGGGGGAACGGGCACGGATAAAGGACATGATCTCAAATAAAAGTGAGTCAAATTTCTGAAATACTTATATAAATGGATATTCGCGACTGCGTCTGTCAGTTCGTATTCTTTCGCTCTTAGTTTATGTGAAGGACGGTTGTTGCCACTTGTAAGGTGTTTGCGACAGTACGACAAATGGTCGACAGGTGGCGTGCCGGTAGCTTCATCAATTATGTGTATTGAATTTAAGTTCTAGCTCTAACCATTTAGTCATTTAGACGAAAAGGTCTAGGAGTTGTGTTTTTGGATATTGCTATAGACATTTATAGATTGCTCGTGGGCCCATAACATCTGCCCACAGCAATGAGGCCGAATGACGACCACGACCACTCTGACAAGAGTGATACGACAAAGAAATGAGCATTATCGATGTCGATCAAAGATCGATTTTTAAAACAATTGATGATTATAGAGTCGAAAGTAACCAATTAAAAGGTATTATAAACATATTTCAATTAAACAGCGGATACGCAAAAAATTGGATGAGATGTGGTATGATTAATTATTTAAAAAAAATCGTTTTTTTTATTGCTTAGATGGGTTACTGGAGCCCATAGACATCTACAACGTAAATGCGCCATCAACCTTGAGATATGTAAGTTCTACGATCTCAGTATAGTTACAATGACAGCCCAGCCCTTCAAACCGAAACGCATTACTGCTTCGCGGCAGAAATAGGCAGGGCGGTGGGACCTACCCGTGGCGGACTCACAAGAGGTCCTACCACCAGTAATTACGCAAATTATAATTTTGCGGGTTTGATTTTTATTAAACGACTAGCTGTACCCGTCCGCTTCATTAGGCATTTAAAATTAACATTATTATTTGTCACCCCCACAAAGATTCTCATCATTAACGCCCCCGCAACTGGTGTAGGGAGTCTAACACTCATATAAATATTAGCCAATCCATGAAGTACATGTACTTTTTACATGGATACCAAGTTTCAAGTCAATCGGATGCATGGTTCAGTAGTTATAACGGAACATCCGTAAAAACCACTGTAGATTTATATATTAGAATAGATGTTATCCTACCGTATTGACAGTAATAGACCAACAGGCAATCCTAATATTTGCTTGTTCGACAGCTGAAGTGCGTAAACAGAAGAAAGTGAACGAGGAAGTGCGAGCCGGGCCCAGCGGCACGCCCGGACCGGTCGAGCGCCGCCAGATGCAACTCCGCGCCTTGCTGGCAGAGAAGCAAAGGGAACTCGAAGCTCTTCTCAACAAGGAGGTGAGTTTAACATACCTACATCTTAGCATCTATATTATATTGGTAGTTTTCCAATTACAGCACTAGAGCGCATTATGCGGCATAATGCTCAACGTTGAACTTTCCAACTACAGCAACGCTTCGCACCATCGAGCACTCTCAAAAGTACTGCCTGTCATCAGATATTTTATTAATGGCTCAAATAACTCATCTCTTTCATTATCAATAAATATATCACTTGATAATGAAATAATTGATTGATTTAAACTCGGTGCACTCGATAAATCATCGTCATCACTATCATCTGCATAAAATGATTCAATTAAAAAGTATATAATTTTCTTAGAACTCATTTAAAAAAATTACTCAAAGCGTGAAAAATTTTAAATAAAATAATCAAAATCCAAATAACCGTGAATAGTTTTCAACCAATTATTATTGTTTACCACATTATTTTCAACACTGAATTTAGCGCACTCTGAATTTAGCGCTGATGCATTTGAAAACTAATTCACGTTCCAATTAAGCTCCAGCATAAGTCGGCGTTGTGCGCCACTGAGTCGCATTATGCTCTGTAATTGGAAAACTAGAATTAATACGTGGAGCAAAAACTTTGTACCCTTTTTACGATAATTGCGCGGTCGGAGCAGTATGAAATTTCCCACACTTATAGAGAATATAGAGAAGAAGTGCAGAATGCTCATATTTTTTAAAAATTATGCATAAAAAATACAATAAATCAATAAAAGTTTGAAGTCATCGTAGCCTAACGGATAAGACGTCCGGTGCATTCGTGTTGAGCGATGCACCGGTGTTCGAATCTCAGGAGGGTACCAATTTTTCTAATGAAATACGTACTCAGCAAATGTTGACGATTGACTTCCACGGTGAAGGAATAACATCGTGTAATAAAAATGAAACCCGCAAAATTATAATTTGCGTAATTACTGGTGGTAGGACCTCTTGTGAGTCCGCACGGGTAGGTACCACCACCCCGCCTATTTCTGCCGTGAAGCAGTAATGTGTTACGGTTTGAAGGGCGGGGCAGCCGTTGTACTGTAAAAACGGAGACCTTAGAACTCACATTTCAAGGTTGGTGGCGGCATTTATTTTGTAGATGTCTATGGGCTCCGGTAACCACTTAACATCAGGTGGGGCCGTGAGATCGTTCAGCCATTTAAGCAATAAAAAAAAGTTTGTGGGGACCATACCAGCAAACCTACCTAAGTTTCAATTACTTGGGGCCCCGTGTCTCGGAATGCAAGGCGGCAGTCAATTTAATTTTTAAACCCCACGTCACATCCCAGATATAGCACAAAAAAATTCTACAACCGTCTGCTGAATTCACTGCTGAAATTAATGTTAAAATTCCTTCACAGAAGGTTTTGTGCACCGGGGCTGAAACCGAACAAACAAAACAAGAATCGCGCACCGCATCCGTTGTCAATCAATCTTACAACAGGTAATTTACAGACTGTCTTTAGTCACTGAAGAGATGAAAGCAATGGACAAGCTCTTATAATTTTTTCTTAATAATCATGATAATGTGAATAATCATGGTATCCCATGAAGTTGACCGATAACCTGCCTAAAGTCAAGGGGAATCCGCTTCATGCAGACTGCGTAGGATCGGTTATTGTGGCGAACGTTTGTGGGTTAAAAAAAAACCATTCTAAATGCTAATTACGGACCCAAATCTTCTCGTTTTGCCGTCATTTTGCTTACAAAACTTCTTGTAAAACTATTACATATGAAAATTTCAAAAAAAATTCAATTGTCATACAAATGGAAGATCAAACGATCAAGTTGTTATATTGTTGTTAACCAGTAGACTGGTATAGAAATAGTTTTGTTTGACTCTTAGAAAATGATTTGGCAATAATTTCGCAAATACATGAATATACATAAAATACATAAATGTAATTATTTTTTTATCTAAAATATAGAATAATGACTTGATGATAACATAAGCTTCTTTATAACTTAGACAGCGCCAATAACAGACATATTATTCGCAAAACTTATTGCTTTTTACTTAATGTTTGACTATGTATTTCAGTGAGCAAGACGAGCCTGATTCTCGCTCAGAACAAATAATGGATCTGCAGAATTCACGCGAAACAGAAAACTTTAGAGTGAGTATATTTTTTTAAAATGCTCTTTTTTTTTAAATTAGTTCTTATTGCTATAGACATGGGGTCGAAATTATATTGTATAACGGGTGTCCCACTCTTTAAACAAGAATGCATAGTTACTTTGCAGGCTAATATATAAACTGTTGATACAAAATTTCACTGACACATAACACTTTCTAGAACGAGTTAGAAGCTTAATGTCGTAATTCCTGGTTCTTGGGTTGCATTATAGATGCCTATGCCACTTATATAAAAAAAGATTTCTTTCGAAAATTCATCAAAAAAAGATCAAAATTATAGATGAGAATTATAGTGATTCTTAGAATAAGGAGGTAAATTCGACAATTTGGATAAACCGCATCTTTACAATTGAAGTGGCTTAACTAAAAAAAAAAACTTATACTTCGAACTACGTATAAACATGTTCATATTCTATCAATTTATAATATTAAACAGTCTCTTTTAGTCTAGAAAAGGACAAAGTACTCTTTCTGTCTCTTTCAAATAAAGCGCATTCCCTAAAGTAATAAAATTTAAAAATGAAAATCTTACATTTCATCAATTATATTTTTACAAAAAAATAAGGATTTTTTATTTAGCCACTTCAATTCTAAAGGTGCGAAATGTGGGATGTGTAAACAATCGACATCGCGCTACACGTCATCCGGATCCTCCCGATCCACTAACGGTGCTTTTAGGTACCTCAAGCATGGTCGTCGTTATGAAACTAACCCATAGACCCAGCCCATTGAGTTTCGCGCCGGATCTTCTCAGTGGGTCGCGTTTCCGATCCGATGGTAGATTCTGAGAAGCACTGCTCTTGCTAGACCCAGTGCTAGCAACGTCTCCTGGTTTGAGCCCCGTGAGCTCACCTACACGTTTGGGTAACGCTGATATAGCCTCTCAAGGCTATCAGCATAAGTAGGAAAAAAAATGGGATGTAAAATGTTGCTTCGATACTGATTCCAGGGAGGCGGTGACAGCGTCTTGGATGGGAGATCACTTCCCACGCTGCCCTCGCATCTCGGTAGTACCTATGGCAGTGACAGTGACAGGCAAGTACACTGCGATACGTTTTTGATACCAAATGTTAGTCGAACCTTGACCAAAACATGTCACTAAATTTATTGTTACAAAAAGGCGCTCATGCAATTTAGTATACTTTTTTTTTTATTAGTCCCATACACCTATTAGGTTAAGTCGACTTTTAGAATACTTAAATAAAGTGATATTTTTTGTAAGTAAAGAGTAAATGGGAAAACTATTTTTAGACCGTCGATTTTTGAAGTCGTCGTGGCCTAAAGGATAAGACGTCCGGTGCATTCGGATCTAGCGATGTACCAATGTTCGAATCCCGCAGGCGGATACCAATTTTTCTAATGAAATACGTACTTAACAATTGTTCACGATTGACTTCCACGGTGAAGGAATAACATCGTGTAATAAAAATCAAACCCGCAAAAATTATAATTTGCGTAATTACTGGTGGTAGGACCTCTTGTAAGTCCGCGCGGGTAGATACCACCACCCCGCCTATTTCTGCCGTGAAGCAGTAATGCGTTTCGGTTTGAAGGGTGGGGTAGCCGTTGTAACTGTACTGAGACCTTAGAACTTATATCTCAAGGTGGGTGGCGCATTTACGTTGTAGATGTCTATGGGCTCCAGTAACCACTTAATATCAGGTGGGCTGTGAGCTCGTCCACCCATCTAAGCAATCCCGAGGAATGTTACATTAAAATTTAATAAACTCTATGCAGATTAGCTATTTATTATTCGTGTTGAAATAATGCTTACTGTCATCATTGGTTTATTTATAGCGCATCAAGGAATAAATCCAACCAAAGGAATCGCTCGCGACGGAGAGCAACACAGGAGAGACAAACAGACGAGAGTGTAAGTTTATTAATCAGTTACATTTATGTTGTAAGTAGCACCAACTGCTCGGGAAACTACTTGAAGCTAATTTTCTGGTAGTTTAGTGTTGTAAGTCCGCATGGTACCACTGCCTTGCCTATTTTTTCCACGAAGCAGTGATATGTTTCATTTTAGAGTGTTGAACAGCTGATTTTTAATACAATTGAGACTAGGCCACGTATTTCATGGTGGGTAGCATTATCCACTTTATGCTGTCTATGGGCTTCAATAACGACTTGATACTAGGTGGTCCATGAGTTATTTTGTCTATATACATAACAAAAAAAAAACAGTTTTCCACAATATTTCTTAGACTAAAAAAGCAAATAACAAGTAGAAACAACTTAAAGACCTCTGTTAACATCGAATTAGTCCCATGTGACGTCATTCTGTGATTCAGTGTTTTTGTCATCTAATGATGAAAATAATTAATTTGTTAATATAAACAGCGTTACTGAATAAATTTATTAAAAAATTACAAAAAATTATTAATATATATAACATGTTAGATCACATAACATACAATTATAATAATAACCTAACTAAAATGTAAACTTTTTTATTTATTTAAAGGTGTCTCAGTCAAATAATACAAGCCAAAGTATTAGACATGAACCGAGGCCAGAAACATCTAACGTCAATACGGTTCCACCTGTCAGCCAGAACAGTAAGAATTTATTACAAAACATAACATACATAAATATGAATATAAATATATACTAATATTATAAAGCTGAAGAGTTTGTTTGTTTGAACGCGCTAACCTCGGGAACTACTGGTCGGATTTGAAAAATTCTTTCTATATATAACATCAAGCTAAGACCAATACAAGCGGAGCACCAATAAAGAATGTTTAAAAATCGGGGTTTTTTTCCGTTTTGAGAACATCCAGTGCGTGCGCTGCAAAAAACGATTGAAAGTTTCGCTAAAATAATGTATGACAGAATTGTTCCCCTTTAAAAGATCTAAAAAAAAGTCCGCGACAGCATAATAATATGTCTTTAAGTTAAGGTTGGCTTACTATAACGTTTTTTATGCTCACCAAATTTGTTCTAAAATAAAGCATTATTTGTGAACTATTCCACGCGGACGAAGTCGCGACCAAAAGCTAGTATATCTATACTAATATTATAAAGAGGAAAGATTTGTTTGTTTGTTTGTTTCGAATAGGCTCCGAAACTACTGGACCGATTTGAAAAATTATTTTTCCATTAGAAGCCGACATTGTCCCTGATGAACATAGGCTACTTTTTTTTTATTTTTTATTTTTTTGTTTCATGTGTGTCTTAATGTTTCCGAAGCGAAGCGAGGGCGGGTCGCTAGTATATTATATATATTTAATTAAATTCTATTTTTATAGCCGAGCATACGGGTATGCCTTATCCACATCTACCGCCGCCCTGTTGGAACACAAAATCCAATCAAGTGAGTTTTTTATGTTTTGATTTAATCAGAGAATGATCTATATGATGTTTAATAGTTTTAAAATAGAAATAACATTTATAATAATGAAGTTTAAGGTGCTAAAAGATCGTCACTGAAGTCGAATATGAGATAAGTGGCCTACACTTAAAAGAAATAGATGCTGTATTGATTTTTCCAAGATAAGCGTAAATAAATGTAATTATAGTTATTTCATATTTTCTGAACCCGCAATATCTTATCTTTGACCTGTTTTAAACAGAATAAATATTTGTCAAACATGAGCGTCAGGCTTATTTAAATTTGATTGATTTACAATTACATATCTCAATCGGTAAGCAATATGTTATATATGTTGCACAAAAATAAAATTATTGTTTCGTTGAAATATCAGGAAGCTAATGCCGAAACAAACATTATACGCCTTCTGGTCGTGTTCGAAGAAATTTCCATGTATATGAGAACTTATTGAATTTAAAACATTACAGGATGTTAGATCGAATCAGTTCACTCAGAATAGTCACTCGCAGACGATGGACCGGCTCCTGGGGACGCCGCAAATGACTTTCCCCCCCACAATGCCCTTCAACATGATGATGCCTTACGGTAAATATACATATATAGGTACATAAATAAAACATTACTTCTATTTCTCACGGACCGACTAATACTGGCAATCACTACATAGTATAAAACAAAGTCGCTTTCTCTGGCCCTTTGTATGCTTAAATCTTTAAAACTACGCAACGGATTTTGATGCGGTTCTTTTTAATAGGTAGAGTGATTGAAGAGGAAAGTTTATATGTATAATAACATCCATTAAACAGTGGAGAAATCAATAATAAATTACAGTTTCCGAAGCGAAGCGAGGGCGGGTCGCTAGTGCCGAATAAAATATAAAATCGATTTTAAATTGTAAATTGATTCTGTGACATAATTACATTAGATCTATTAAAAGCAAAAGCAATAAATTAAAGAGCGGATGGTTAGCGTGGTATGGACATGTGATGCGTAGAGAGAAGATTCATGTGACTAGGAGATGTATGGAAATGGTAGTGCAAGGTAGAGGGGGAAGAGGTCGACCGAAGAAGACATGGATGGAGTGTGTGAATGATGATATGAGAGAGAGAGGAGTGAGTGCTGAGATGACGGCTGATAGAAGAGAATGGAAGAGAAAAATTAGCTGTGCCGAGCCCACCTAGCGGGATAAGGTGGGGAAAAAGAAGAGATCTATTAAAAGCAAACTAGATAAAATATTAGGGTGTGATAACGAAAATTAGAACAATGAAAGTTATTAACTTAAAGATAATTGCCAAAAACGTTAAATGAAGTTTTGAGTTTTATAAACACAAAAAAAAAATACATGTTAGAATATTTAATGTTTTTATCTTCTTGCACGTTGCACACTGCTCGTAGACGTCAAGTTATCGTTATGTTGTCTATATGGTTGGTTTGTTTGTTCGTTTTAATGAAGGCATGGTGGGAGGTTGCGGCTGCGGCTGCGGGTTGTGGGGAGCGTGGTGCTGGCAGCAACTGGTGATGCAACAACGCGATATACATCAACTGCGCGAACAACTCAACCATGTAAGTTAAATATACACCATAGAGTCAAATGTTTATGGTCTAAGGTGTAAGACGTCTTATGCGTTGTGAAATGTTTTATAATTCATTAAGATTATATTATTGCTTAGCTGAGTGAACAAACTCACGGTCTACCTGGTGCTAATTGGTTACTGTAGCCCATAGACATCTACAGCGTAAATGCCGCTACCTACCTTGAGATATAAGTTCTAAGGTCTCAGTATGGTTACAACGGCTGCCCCACCCATCAAACCGAAATGCATTATTGCTTCACGACAGAATGAGGCAGGGTGGTGGTACCAACCCACGCGGACTGACAAAAGGTCCTATCACCAGTATTTGAGAAATAGTAGGCAGAAAAATACTTGATAAAAGTCCCTTCTTGACCAGCTATATACGTATTATTGATTATGGACCTTAAAACCCTTCCGGTGCTATTAAAATTCTTCTGATGTCTTCCAATGTGCAGCCAGGTTAAATGTGCTTAATTTGTAACAGCTGGAAGAGCGATGGCGGGCCGAGACCGCCTCACACACGCTCAACAATCAAGTACCTCCCGGTAACAGAGCCAACAACTACTGGGATAACTTTAGAAGGTATTTACTACATTAGAACTATACAAACGAGCAGTGAACAGCATGTATTCCGAAATGAGACAGCAATGGATAGCGAAAACTTGCATTATTCTGTAATTAACTTTTCTGTTTTCAGATATTAGACATGTTTTAAAAAAAAAATTGTATATTTATATCATTATTAAGATAGTTTTATTGCAAGTTTAAATATACCTACCTAAAATATAAAGTTACCGGTACCGAAATAATAATGGATGAGGGTGAGAATTGTGTGTTGCCCTGGTTGGTTTGTTTAACGTAAAATTTCACTTTCATATAATTAAAATGCTTTCGCATTTATAAAATGTAACAATCGCAGTGATCCCCATTTTTATTGACGTATTTTTACTAACCTTTGTTTTAAATATAAATATTTTTAAATTCATTTGATTATTTATCTATTTTTTTCGCATTTAACGTAGTCTTTTTGGATTTTCAGCTATTCCCGTCAAAACCTTCTGTCGGCAAATAATAAAGTTAATGCAGATGGCCACTTGGGTTCTGGTCCCCCCCACAACCCTCACCCACTGGTTGAGAGATCCCATAATACGTTACGTCGCACGCCGTCTGCCAGTTCTCCATGCGTGACCCCCAAGAGAAACACCAACACGGCCAGTTCCTCTCAAAACGTTCCTCAATTGCCACAAACTAATAACGAAGACTTGCCGAATCGTCACGCGCGCATGAATGTCTCCTACGAACGATCTCTATCGTTTTCATCCGCGCCCGACGTCCTGAACGTCAATCAGAACGCAGATTCTGAAATGGCGGTCGCATCTCATTCCAGAAACGTCGATGACAGTAACACCACAAACATACCTAACGTGAACATAAACAGGCAAGAAAGCGCGCCGCCTTCGTTTAGGAATTTGAATATAACAAATCCGATACCGGAAATTATTCAATCTCATTCCAATAACTTGAACAGCTCGACGAATGGCAAGAGGAAATCTTCGTCGAAATTGCCCGCGAAAAATTCATCAAACCGTAGGAATTGCGCTTTAGATTATTCTCAAACGAGCAATATAAATATTGCCAGTCTGTCGGAGGTACCGAACCCTAATTTGGCTTCGACAAGTCGCGAAAACGAAGACAAGGCCACATCTAAACTGTTTGATCTTTTGAGGGAAAATATATATTCGGAAGTGACGACTCTGATCGGTGTCAATGAATCTCATCCAGACTTTCTGATACAACTGTTTAGGGAGTTGCAATTGATCAGTTCTAAAAATTTGCGACAGAAAGTACTGCAATCGATTCGCAACGTTCTGTCTCAATACAACACGATGCTCGAGAATCATGATAACGATGAAACAGAAGAGTTAACCAGACCCGATACCGTGTCCACCACCGCTCCAACTGAACACACAAACTATAACGACTGCAGCTCGGCCTCTATGCAAAATGTCTGTGCAAATACAATGCAGATTGATAGCAAAATTGTTCGATTTTTGATTATGAAAAGCGACGAAATATGCACAACAGAATTTCTTGATACTTTAGCTTCACATATTTTGAGCAACTACCCAGACAGAAGATATTCGCAACAGACCAAAAGAAGACTTCAGGAGTTCCTATCTAAGTACGAGAGAATGCGCGTTTCTGACGTGTCAAACGACATAATTGAAAACTTACCTTTGTATATAGCAGCGAGTACGGAAGGTGAATCGATTCCGATGAGCAACGATTTAGACTCATCAAGGTTACAAGATGTCGCAGGATCTTTGAATCTATTTAGTTCGAGCGACAGTCAGCTACATCAGGTGAATGCGTGCCCTTACGATATGTGGCCCGGCCATCTCCACATAGACATCGAACCTACAGACGTGAATGATGGTGCTCATCACTCTAACCAAGATAGTAAAGTTGATCTTATAAATTGTTCGGAAATGCATAATGGCGATTTGGCAGAGGCAGACCAAACTTGCCATGTCGATATGGACGAGAGTGGCACTGTCGATGGTGATGAAGCTGGAGTCAATGCGGAAGCGCTGCCCGACGTCGTGGATACCGACGAAGTCACGCCTACAGAGGTAATGCAACATGTTCTTTATTGTACATGTCTGCCGCTAATTACTTACACTCATCAAAACCAATAACAATTGAACACTAATTTATAAAGTGTCGTTCGACGCTCAAGCCATATTATACTAACAAAATTGATTGTAACCCACGCTTATTCAAGTCAATGAAATCATCAGTCATAATAATAATACGGTCCGACTTCATATATGAAATATGAATCCGGATAATTATCATTCAAAATTGCTAACATTACTAAACACATTATATATATAGGACATCAAGCGTTCTGATTGATGTTTAGCATGAGATGAAAAATGTAAGATTTTCTTTATCTAGTAATTTAAGATATAGTTCATGAACTTTTCAAGAAAACAGCCGTTGCATGGCCTTTTTAATATTTAACATCCCATATGTATTGATTGTATTGAAAGTTATGTCCGTTCACCTGTCGAACGCTTATTTCGGGTTGAATCCATGTTTTTATATTTTTTGTTTCTTTTTTGCGAGGAATTGATTTTCGTTCATTATTTCCCATTGTACTGCTGAACGCAATATTGCTTTTGTGATACTAAAATTTATGTATTCAGTGCAAATAAGACATAACTAAAATAATTACAACAGGTTTGGGTATAACGTAATGTATTGTATCTTTTTTGAACTTTTTGGACTCGACGCCCGGATCAGATATATTTTTTTCCAAGTAATGAGAGTTATAAAGAAAGTCTAATAGTGGGCAGTGGCTTTATGACATAGCTGATGTGCATGATCAACATTACAACGCGGTGACCGTAGGTCCTGTGCTTCCGACGACAATTTTTTTTATTAACTACCATACTACCCACTTAATTACCCTTGTACAATTGGCAGTTTTTTACGTTGATGTTCGAAATCTATAATTTAATAATTGTATTCTGTGGTTATCTTCGTAAATGAATATGTTTTTCCCAAAAACTATTATTCAGATCATCTCACGTTATACAAAATTTTAAATAATAACAATGGTGGTGAATTTTTGCTCAAAGGTTTTAGATTTGCTACTAATAAGCTACACAAACTAAGATTGATTTTAGATTACTTTTATATTAGCATGTTTGTCTCTTAAATTAGCTTTATAAAGATTGTAACGCTTTTATAAAATAATAAACCCATTAAAATGTTACAATGCGTTTTTTTTAATTATTATTTAGGATCTTCTTCTTTTATTGATATGAAGGATATCTGCTCTAATAAATAGCTATTTTGATAGAATTATATATTTTTCCTGTCAGGAGACCCTCTTTACATGGCACTAAATTCTAAAATATAGAAAGCCAAAACTTAATTTTACTATAATACTATAATGTGCAGGGCACTTAATAAAAGTCAATAAATTTTACAAAAGTTTTAATTTCAGGTACATATATCACAGTTTGTTCACTAACTTAAATCATACTCGCAAATAGTTCACATACATAATCACAACTTATTTATTATTATAAACTTATGTTCATGATGATAGATCTGAAGTTAAAATATGTAAAATAAAATATTATATTTTTTGTGTTAAAGGCAGAAGCAGAGTGGCTTGGACTTGACTGTGTACCAACAAGACTCCACATGGAAGAAGCACCTGAAAAATAGAAGAGGAATTTATATTATTGTGTAACAATGAAACAAACACTCAACACTACATCATTTTAATGATGTTATCGGTGTTTGAGTGGGCCTGTAAAAAAAAACGTTTCATTAGATCTTCTATCTGCATCTGAAACAAAAAGCAATACACAAAAGTAATTAGATTTTTTCCATTTAATGTGTTTTTTTGTGTTCTGCTGCTAGGTCACCTAAAAGTTAACTAATATCCTGTGAGGTGTTGTTTGTTTGCGTGGTATTCTTTGTGTATTCTATATTTTATTTTACTAATAAACAAATGGATGTTAATGATTGCATAATTTAAATAAAAACCCCCTTTACCTAGTTACAATTTTATTTAATCTTAAAATATGAGAAACATTTCAAAGTTAGAGTCTGAAATTGTACTTAGTGTCCCAATTCACTTCACAAAATATCACACTAACATCACAAAGAAGAAGCACAGTTTAAATAACTATAAAAATGTCCGCCATGTATGTTCCAGAAAAGACTTTCCAATATATCTTCTGAACTTGGTTTTAATTTTGCAGTCTCGTGTGTCTCAGGTCCAATGTTTTTCTTTCTTTGAACTTCTGCAGATAAAATGGAGATATCTAATTATTGTTTTCGTTTGCACTTGCTTCATTAAACCAAAGATATTATATCATATGGACCATGAGACAACGAGATATATCTGGATTGTTGTGTGTTGGACGAAGCAAACAGGGGTTGGAGTTGGTGGTTGTTGGCACCATAACCTCTGAAATAAAGTCAAATTTCATCACACAAAGGATTAAGACTTCCAGCAGGAAGTCTTAATATAGTTTTGTTGCCGTTTCATTAATTACAATTTTATTATATAACAATGGTATAATTTATGTCTATAAACCCATTTAAGATGAGTTTTTAAATTTAATATAAGTGAATTTTTTTGGGCACTAAGTATGTACTTAATTTAACTCTGTAGGTAAAAGATAATTACAAATATCATCAACTTCGCAAAATATTCTTATTAATTAAATTAACTGGGCAATTGCTGGTTATTAGTTGAAAATTTAAAATGTTTATGTGATTAAGATTACTTTAAGTTATTTTTTTTTTTAATTTGCTTAGTACATTGTTACTAGATTGCGTTTGCTGACAATGTAAGTTATCAATACTTTTTTGGCAGCCTAAGAGCTAATTACCTAATTGTTGGCAGCCTAAGGGCTATTCCAACTATGCATCGTTTGGAATATATATATGAGTACTTTTTTTATAAGCTTAGACATGTGAACCAGCTCACGGCCCTTCTCGTGGCTACTGGAACCCATAAACATCAAGAAGCTAAATGCCGCCAACCAATTTGAGGCATGAGTTCTAAGTGACGGTTTAACAGTACAAGGTCTGCCTCACCCTTCAAACCGAATAGGTAAGGTTCAGCTAGACTTAAAACAATTTAAGATTTTTAAAGCGTGGTTCTTTAACACAGCTTTCTTTTGGTCATGAGGAATAAGACCGGATTTCGCCTTTATCTGGAGAGTGGGCGCGGCGGGAATATCGCTGATGAACCGACTACAATCTCCTGTCGCTCAAGCGCCGTACGAGTCTCCGATAGGATCTGTCCCGTCTCACTCAACCGAGGCAGGCTGGCGACCTTACCGCGGTTGCAGTAGGGTTTGGCAGATAAAAATGGGAAGCGTCAGAACGCTACTTTGAAAAAGATGGCGCGGCACTCCTTTATCGTGGCTGCCGCTGATTACATAACCGCACTGGGCGACGGAGCAACAGAAAGCCGACCGAAACATGTTTTGTATAATCCCCCAGAACCTCTCTCGGTGCTTTTAGGCTCTTCAAGCACCAGTCACCGTCCTCGTCGAACTCAACTACGACGAAGGATTCGATTAACTAACCATAGACACAACCCACTGATTTTCTCGCTGAATTTTCTGCGCGTCGCTATTCGGATCCAGTGGTAGATTATACAAAGCACTACTTTTGTTAGGGCTAGTGTGAGCAAACTCTCTTAGATTGAATTCCTAAGCTCACCTACCCGTTCGTGCCTAGCTGAAATAGGCCCATAGGCTACCAGCGAATAGGTAGAAAGAAAAAAATATATAAAAATTGTAACATAATAAAATAATGAATATAGTTTGTACTTCTAACTTATAACTAAAAAAATGTGATCTTTAAATGTAACTTCGTAAAGACTAAATTTTAACGCACTATTTATTGTTAATTTATTTATACATAATAATATTATGCTTAAAATAATTACACCAGTGTAATTATTCTAAGTACATATCATCTTCTCGCATTAAAATTGTATAATTTCAAAACTTACTAATTTTACAAGAGAGTGTTTTAAATGTAAACATAACATGTAATATTTTTAATATTAATCATCTTTGCAATACTTATTTTTAATTTTTTAACAGTTACATTATCTGTCTTTTAAAGTAAGACAAAATGATGTATTAATTTTGTTAACAGTACATACAAATACAACTACAACTACAAAACATAAGTAAACTAAAAAAAACTAAACTACGCTCTTTTAACAGTTTTTATGAGAAAAATACTGGTGATATCAAATGTTTCCGTATATTAACTCAATTTCCAATATTTTTGGCAATTGTACAATTTTAATGCGAAAAGGCGATATGTGGGTCTTAAAATAGAAGCTAAAAACGAAACCATTAATTGTATTGCAATTCAGTAACTTTAAACCACTTAGTCGATTTTTTTTTAATGAAATGAAATAGCTGAATGCAGACAATAAACGATTTAACAAGTGAACATTTTCCCACAAACCTAACGGACATTGGCTGTAAGATACAGAAAGTAAGGAACTGTGTTCCTGATGGGAATCCCAGACTGCACACATACTTTACTTGGTTAAACTTCACACATGCTAAGCTTTTCAATATATTTCGGAGCATTTTGAAATATTTCATACAGAATGTTGAAAACTGCATTACTTTAAGGCCACAACAGTTACAACTTTTTGGTTTTAACCTCATGTTTATGAAGACAGATGTCTTGGATCATGAGAACTATTAAATATTCTAAATATCATTAATAAAAAACTCATGACTAAATCATAAGAGTGGATAATTAATAAAAAAAATCATAAATTTTCATGTATTTTCAAGTGTTCAAGGTCATCTTATTGGTCCTTGATCATAAAAAACTAAGGTATTTGAAATGTGAAACCTGAGATTAAACTGTAAAAATAGTTTTAATTCTGCTTCATTACAATGAGCAATTCAATTAATAATATAATGTAGATATTTAAAATATTACATATGTCATTCATTTTGCAAGCAACTTAATCATCATAATTTATATTAAATTTTATAAAACAGAACACTCATGTACAGTATATATGAAATATAGTGATATAATCTTAAATATTTTAGTACATTAGTAGACAATTTGAGGGCAGCAATTATTATGAAATTGCCAATTAAACACAGACAATGAAAAAATGAATTTCACTATTTTATTGAAAAATCATTATGGGAAATTTTATTAAACTGCCTTTCCATGATTGGCTGACATAATTTGATCTTTTATAATTTTCTTATCATTGATGTACAATGTGAAGAATATAAAGGATTTAAAAAAAATTAAAAACCCAGCTTTAATACATTTTAGTTCAAATTTTCTTATACTGCTCTGTGTAACAAGCAATGAATCAGAATAAAATAAATACAAAATTACATATGTGTTCTGCCTTAAAAGCGCTAGTTGTGAAACTGCAACAAAACTAAAAACTTCTACTAGATTAGGTAGTGAATCTGAAGACTTCCTGCAATGTGTAAAAGAAAGAGTTTTGTTTTGCAACTATGTAATATTTAATACTACTGTTTCATAAGATTTGTTTTTAATATGTTTTATGACTTTACTAAAGATTGCTCATGATGTCAAATGACAAGCATGTTTGGCAAAAGTTATAATCAAACACAGGGCTGTCCAAACTACATATCTTTGCAGGCTAATTAAATTTACTAATAAAGTTGGAGGGCGGCAGAAAAATATATTTTCAAAAATAAATACTTTCCAGGAATTCCTTCAATTATGGTAAAAGATAGCTTCACTTTTAAATGATGTTATGAGAATGGAATCTTACAAGAATAAAGATAAATTATACCAAATATTGATTATATGTTTTGACAAAGAATTCTATTATCCAAACGATTTATATCCATAACCATTTTCTGATTAAAGCATGCATTGTGGGCCGAATGCGGCCTGCAGGCCATTGTCTGGCCAGCCCTGATCTAACATTATTCATTACATAGTTACAATCTGATTACTGCAAATGCTTGAAAAACGTATGGTTTTTAGATATGTATGAAGATCATTGAATATCAGTCATTTGTTCATTTTTCTGTTTGGATTAAATGATCTTCATATTCAAATTAGTGTATTGCCTACCTTCTCGAAAACGCTTGCTCTGTGGATAGCCGCTGTTATCAGCACTTCTTTTTCTAGCTGTGGTTACAAGGGTGTTCACGTTCTTTTCAATTGGGACTTCCTGCATCTCACAATCTGTGGCCATGTGGTTGATACCCGACGTTTTTACTTCATGAAATCCATAGTAAAAATTTGTGGATATGTGTACATTGTGGCATTGACCTGGTTGGTTGGCGTCACCGCAAATCGGAGCAGGTCGAACAGCATCAAAATTATATCTAGCACCCTGAAGGCAAGATTCAATGGTATTGGCTGGCATTTTATAAGCTATCTAGTGTTTTTGAACTATTGAAAACTTTGTTTTATAAACACAAAACGTGGTATACACTTTGTTCGAGGAAAGCCGAATCAAAACGAATAATGCTTGCTTCCAGTGTGACCAGATTTTATTTGACGAATCTACTGCTTGTGGAGGTTAAAATCTACGGAATTCTACCAAAAGAGAACGAGAAATACTACAAATCTATAATACTTGTTTTTGCCGTCGTGTTACAACGTAAAAACATGAATGTTTCCTTGATTAAATAATAAAAATAACAAAGAAACCACCATTAATTCAAGAGACCAATGTTATTTTTTTTAAATTAAATACTTTACAAAAAAAAAAAAAACTTAAACATAAAAACATACAAACAAAACACATGCCATCATAATTGGTAGTAGATATGCTATTCGTACATTAAATCACTCTACAATTGGATCTCTCATATTGAATGGCCAACCAATTGTCTTCCCTGAAACTGTTAAAAGCCTTAGCGTTACCTTTAACTCTTACTTAAGCTGGAATGAGCAGCTTAACAATGTTAGTAGCAAAGTTAACTTTGCATTCCATTCACTCAAATGTCTCCAATATTTTTTGCCTTTGGAAACTAAAATTTCTCTTGCCCAAAGTCTCATTTTACCTATTTTGGACTACGGTGATGCTTGCTACCTGGATGCCACTGAGGAGCTTCTCAATAAGCTTGAGCGTTTGCAAAATTTGTGCATCCGTTTTATTTTTGGTGTCAAAAAAAATCAAAAAAATCAAAAAATTTTTATTCAACATAAATGAAAGTACATACTTGTTGAACATCAAAAGAACTGCTGCCAATTCACAAGAACTAGCCTCCATCCTGAGAAGAATTGGCAAGAAACTCAACGGGCATGTCTTTTTTTTTTAAATATTAGTTCTTTTTTGTAATATTAGATTTTTTTTAAATATTCATTTTGACAATGACTATTATAACATAACAATTATTACAATATTGAAATTCCCGGAGCGAGCAACTCATTCCCACTTTATACAATCTTCTAGATAATCATTAACTTTATAGTAAGCTTTATTGCACAGATGTTCTTTAATAGTTTTCTTAAACCTATGTATATGTAGGTTCTGAACATCTTGTGGGATTTTGTTGTACAGGCGCACAGACAAACACCCGAATGAGTTTCGTATCTTATGTAACCTACTCATCGGCACAATAAGCTTGTGTTTGTTCCTAGTATTTCTATTATGTATGTCCGACATTTTAGGAAACTCCTCAATATGTTTACGAACATACATCAAATTTTCAAAGATGTACTGGGATGGCATAGTGAGAACTTTAATTTCTTAAAATTTTTCCTTCAGGGATTCCCTTGAGTGCATGTTATAAATAGCACGTACAGCTCTTTTCTGCAGAATAAATACCATTTCTGCATCGGCCGCATTGCCCCATAGCAAAATGTGACACTGTGGAAGTAGCTAAAGTAAACTAAACGAGCCGTGTCCGCATTTGTTAACATTCTAATTTTTTTTACTGCGTATGCTGCAGAGCTCGGCTTACTCGCCAATTTATTTATATGAGGTCTCCACTGCAGTTTGAAGTCCACTGTTATACCAAGAAATACGGTTGACTCTACAAGCTCCAATGATTCCTCAGAAACAATTACATTACTATCTACTTGTCTCACATTTAAAGATGATTTAATACATTTTAAAGTAAATTTAATACATTTAGTTTTCTTACTATTCAATAATAGGTTATTCATACGGAACCAATGAACCACACACGAAATCGCATCATTCACTTCGTCATAGATTTGTAATTGTCGTTTAATTTTAAATAGAAGAAGAATTTTAAATAGATTCAGAAGTCGTCGTAGCCTAACGGATAAGACGTCCGGTGCATTCGTGTTAAAGCGATGCACCGGTGTTCGAATCCCGCAGGCGGGTACCAATTTTTCTAATGAAACACGTACTCAACAAATGTTCACGATTGACTTCCACGGTGAAGGAATAACATCGTGTAATAAAAATGAAACCCGCAAAATTATGATTTGCATAATTACTAGTGGTAGGACCTCTTGTGAGTAAGCGTGGGTGGGTATCACCACCCTTCCTATTTTTGCCGTGAAGCAGTAATGCGTTTCGGTTTGAAGGGCGGGGCAGCCGTTGTGACTATACTTGAGACCTTAGAACTTGTATCTCAAGGTGGGTGGCGCATTTACGTTGTGGATGTCTATGGGTTCCAGTAACCACTTAACACCAGGTGGGCTGTGAGCTCGTCCAACCATCTAAGCAATAAAAAAAAAATTAAAAAAAAATTAAGATGTCTCATCTGCGAATCGTATTATTCGCAGATGAGACATCTTACACATTAAAACTCTCCTCAAATGCCTTAATCATAAAACACATGCTTACGCAAAATCGTTTTCTGTACAAGCAGTGATACTTTGGAATTCCCTCCCTCCAAGCATACGAGCGTGCACAACCATAGCAGCGTTCAAGAAATCTATTAAAGAACACTATTTATCCTTACCATATTAAATAAAAGTATATATATTTGTATAATGCATATATAAAGTAAGTATAAGCATGTATGTATGTATATATATATATATATATATATATATATATATATGGGTGTGTGTGTGTGTGTGTATGTGTATTTGTATGTATATATATTGTTTTGTATCTTGTAATATGTATATATTATTATATGTAATGTTTATGCACTAGGTTTGTGTTCCTAATTCTTCTTTCCTTTTGCCCTTAGTGCCCTTGTACTCTGTATCCTTATTGTCATGTTTTTTTTCTAACAGCTGTGTGTACAAAATATATTCAATAAATAAAATAAATAGAATTCTTCGTCTTTAAGTTGGGTAGCATTTTCATAAAGTTGTTTTAAATCCATAACTTGATAATACTTCTGTCAGGATCAAATGTGCGACATCCTCCTTCCAACTGTCATAGCCCCTTTTTTCCATGCATTATTGCTGCAACATTCTTAATATTAAATCAATTTCGATCTTGATTTTTAAACCTATTAATATTAGAAATTATTCTTTCTACTTTGGCGTTTGACAAAGGTAGTATCGTCATTTGCTTCACAAATCGGGACAAATTGTCATTCAATGCCAAATGGTTTGCTATTCGCATCACAGATTTGACTGACTTCACTCCAAAATTTATCCACCATAAAAGTTTCAGACGTCGAACTAGAAGTTGACAGTAAATTAGACACGGAAACATCTAATTTTAATTCCGTATATTCTTTGTCAACAATTTGTATGTTTTCTGTTGCAACTACAAGGGTATCTTGATGAATTGTATTACATCGCGATATCCTTGTGTATATTTATTTATGTTTCATTTTAAGCTCGATTATAAAAATTCGCAATGAAGGAATTCCCACTAGTCTATCACACTATGCTCACGGCACGAATGGTAACGAAAAGAATGAAAATTAAGTGGTTACAATCCATTCGATGAAAGGGGGAATACCCTGAATTTATCCATATTGCCAAAAAAGTACTAGAATAACTGAAAAGCGTGAAATCTACTAAAATATACCAAATAATTTTTATATACTAAATTCTGTTGCCAGTACTTCAAAATCTACCAAAAAAGTAGAAATCTACTAAATTCTGTGTAAATTAAGTATTCTGTGTAAATTAAGTGTTATAATCTATGGCTTGCTTAATATCTGTGAAAGTGCACATGACTTTTTGGCGGGAATGCGAGGAGTGAAGTTGTGTGATTTGTTTTATTTTCTCTATTTAGTGTTTCTTCAGGTTTAAATGTGTAATAATGGTGGTTTATTAACTGTTTAATATCTGTGAAAGGGCACAATAGTGGGAAAATGAAACAAAGCTGCTGGACGTAACTTCTCGGGTTCCTCCAAAAAGTCCACTGAAAAAATCTCAGTAAATGACCACCATTTTACTGCGATTATATTTCATCCCATATCATTTCATTTCATTAAATTTCATCCCAGTTGATTAATGTCTCAAATTAATCATCTTCATTTAATTTCACTCCATATTATCATTTTTCATAAAATTAAGAATATAAACTAAATAAGACATGACTTAAAGGTCTTAGTTACCAGGTTATAAAATCTCTTAAAAAAAATGTGAAAGTGCACATGACTTTTTGGCGGGAACGCGAGGAGTGAAGTTGTGTGATTTGTTTTATTTTGTCTATTTAGTGTTTCTTCAGGTTTAAATGTGTAATAATGGTGGTTTATTAACTGTTTAATATCTGTGAAAGTGCACAAATGTGGGAAAATGAAACAAAGCTGCTGGACGTAACTTCTCGGGTTCCTCCAAAAAGTCCACTGAAAAAATCTCAGTAAATGACCACCATTTTACTGCGATTATATTTCATCCCATATCATTTCATTTCATTAAATTTCATCCCAGTTGATTAATGTCTCAAATTAATCATCTTCATTTAATTTCATTCCATATTATCATTTTTCATAAAATTAAGAATATAAAGTAAAATAAGACATGACTTAAAGGTCTTAGTTACCAGGTCATAAAATCTCATAAAAAAATGTGAAAGTGCACAAATGTGGGAATATGAAACAAAGTCGCGGGACGTAACTTCTCGAGATCCTCCAAAAAGTCCACTGAAAATTTTTCAGTAAATGACCACCGTTCTACTGAGATTATATTTCATCCCATATCATCTCATCTAATTTCGTTTCATTTCATCCCAGTTGATTAACGTCTCAAATTAATCATCTTCATTTCATTTCACTCCATACTATCATTTTTCGTAAAAATAAAATATAAATTAAAATAAGGCATGACTTAAAGGTCTTAGTTACCAGGTCATAAAATCCCTTAAAAAAAACTGATTCTTAAATATTCTTTTTTCCTAAAATTTTAATGAAAATTTAATCATAGATTATACACTTAATATATTTAATTTAATCAAATGACCTGAACAAAATGAACTGCTGTATAAAACCCTAAAATTATAAGAATTTGTCGTGAATTGTGGACGTTGTTGACAACAATTTGTTACTCGAAGCATATTGGATCTTTGTTATTTAATCATTGAATACCTGCATCACAGAAATTATGAAAATAATTTTATGAACGTTCAACTTTCTGCACTAAATATTCGTGATATTATATAAAAATAATAGGAAGGAGATAGGTAAGTCTTAAATATGTTGCCTTCCATTGCGATCAAGTGTTTATATAGAAGACTGGGAAGACACAGTACAAAACATTTACAAAAAATTAGTTTCCTATCTCCTCGATTTGTTAAAGTTGAAAATTTTGTGAGGTTTAGAAATGTACGACAAACGAGGTTTATTAGTACATCAGCACATTTATATGATAACAAAAGTAACAGTTCAAAAGATATATCAGTCAAAGATGTAAAAACTCAGAAGATCATAAAACAGAGTCCAACTGGAGATATCATTGTTAAAACCGAAACAGGACTAGATAAAGTAATTACAAAAGTGACTATTGAAAAAAGTCAACCACAGCAAACCAAACAGGAGATGGTATCTAAGCCCGGTATGTACTACTTCTGCATTGTAGAAATAAGCAAAACATTCTAAATTTCTTTTATTTTTCATATGTACCCATGGTATATGGTGTTTTTAAGCATCACATTTTTATTTATTGCTTAGATGCATGGGTGAGTTTACAGCCCATCTGCTCTTAAATGTTTACCTAAGCCCATAGATATCAACAACAATGCAAATGTTGTTGATGTTGCTGCAACATGCCTCCTGGGTGGAGGAGGCATGAATTACAGTAGTACAATGGTTGCCCCACCCGTTACACCAAGGTGCATTAATGCTTCTCAGCAGAAATAATCACGTCATTACAGATCCTCCCGATCCATTAACGGTGTTTTTAGGCACCACAAGCACTGGTCACCGTCCTTGTCGAACCCGTCGCTTGTGACGAAGGGCTCGACGAGCGAATTGACCCATAGACACAGCCCACTGAGTTTCTCGCCGGATCTTCTCGGTGGGTCGCGTTTCCGATCCGGTGGTAGATTCTGCGAAGCACTGCTCTTGCTAGGGTCAGTGTTAGCAACACATGTTAGGGTGAAGCTGAAATAGCTTCTCAAGGCTATCAGCATAGGTAGGGGAAAAAAAGCAGAAATAGATGGGGTGGTTCCTATCCATGCAGTTCAGATGTCCTATCACCGGTAGTCTATTTCCATAAATTTTCCTATCATAATTTTTTTTTATGGGTCTGATAAATTGCATGTTCCATCCATTCAGGTAAAACCATTACATGAATAAAATAAAACCTTTTCTTACAGTAAAAAAAAGACTCCTAATAGATTTTTCTGCATCATACACTGAGAGAAACTTTATTACTCCCATGAGAGCTATGACTGAATACCTACTGAAACAATCAGACCTCGAGTCCTTACCAAAAGTATTAAGAAGGTCACCATATGAATCAGAACCTCCAATAACTGTATATTATCGCAGGGATGTTGAAGCAAAAGCAATTGAGGTACATTTTATTATATTTTAATTAGTTATTATGCCCTATAATCTATATATATATATAAATGAATTGCTGTTCGTTAGTCTCGCTTAAACTCAAGAATGGCTGGACTGATTTGGCTAATTTTGGTCTTGAATTATTTGTGGAAGTCCAGAGATGGTTTAAAAGGTAGATAAATATGAAAATGCTCAAAAGTAAATAAAAATAGCAATTTTGTTTTCCTTTCCTTCCTTTGATGTGTCCCCCGTCGAATGGATTCCTTTTGTTTGTTTTAAGTTTTTTTTATATAAAAGCTTAGGTATTTTATTTATCGATGGAGGCACTACGAAGTCTGCCGGGTCAGTTAGTAAATCTACAAATAGTTGAGTAAGACTAGGCCATTCATAGTTGGAAATCTCAAAAAGCGAGCTAGTATAAAGATGAACAAATCGAATGTGTTAAGAAAACGTGTTCGATATTATAAAATATCAAGTAGCCGCATTCTAGGTTTTGCTGCTGTGTGATAGACACCAGAAACACATACAATAAACAGATGAGATGGCAGCCATTAGTTCAATGTTATTATGGCCTAAAGTGTGATAGATCTGATGCACTCGCTTTTTGCGATGCGACTATGCCGGTGTTTAAATTCTGCTACTGGGTATTCATGAACTGTACTCAGCACTTTAATGTGAATTATTTTAATTCCATGATAAAATAATGTGTAATAAATGTTGAACCCAAAGTATAATTTACATATTTAGTGCTAGGAAAGCATATTGTAGACCAAATAGGCAGCCTGTCTATTCTATCAGCTAGCTGTCACACATTCTGGTTTAAAGGAAACAGACCTGTTGCATCAAAGTAGTCAAGTTAATTACTACGAGTATATGGATGCCATTAAATTTGATACAAGTTAATATAAATTAACAATAGTATATTTGTTTTGTTGAGTAGATTTGGGGTTCGAAAGAAGCATTGGAAAAAGAGTTGCTTAGAAGAGAATTAGACAGAAGAAGATATGAACAAGGTAATAGAATTATTAATTAATAGAAATGTATGGGTACTTAACGACGGAGGGAAGATCTTCCACTGAGCAGGTGATATTGCCTGGTAGACCAAATGTTGTTGTTTAATATTTTTATGTTAAGCTATGCATTAGTATATGATGAATTGAAATTGTAGATGTTTTTACCGTGAAAAGAAGATTAAGAGATTACAGAAGAGAAATGAGCCATACTCGCTCAAAAGATAATGTGGAAGAAGTAGGATTAAAAACTAGATCAGGACGAGTGGTACTTACAGCTATTGGAATGTGAGTATCATGAAAGATATAACAACATTCGTAAGGATTTTAAGGCTTTGTCGAAAGTTAAGCAGCTGCCTTGGGTAGTTTTAGTGTCTTTTAATCTTGGTGATACGCGGTGTTACCGTTCTGTGCCATTCTGTGCACTCGAATTACACATAAGCCATCTCCCATGCGCTTTCTCTGAAATTTTTAATGGTCCGCGATCTGTGATGGCACTACGTGAGGCAGTACGCCAGCGTGTGCTCCGCTGTGTCCTCGTTGCAGCCACTGCAGTGGTGGCGCTGCGGCATCGGCTCCCTCCGGGCGACGAGGTGCAGGTAGCGGTCGAAACAGCCGTGGCCCGTGAGCGTCGCCTGGAAGGTGAGACGTCTTCGGTGGCGATTCACCCATTTCGAGAGGAACAGGCGGATCGCCCCGACGATCCGTCGCCCATAGGCGGATTCGCCAGGCAGCGAGTGCACGCCTTGAGTACGGCACGCCAAGATTGCAGCTTCCGCGTCTGAACTTGCGCCGCGGCGGCACGCGGCTCGGAGATCGCATCGCCACGCGTAATCTACAGCATGCGCTTCCAGGTCCCAGGGTGGCGTCCCGGCGAGCACACACGCCGTCTTGAACGAGACGGTGGGGTATTCGCGAACCGCCCTAACCGCAATCGCTGCGGACGTCGCAACGCCGTGACGTTGTCGCGGGTCAGGGCGTGGCATCACACGGGAGCACCGTACTGTGCCATCGACCGCACCACCCCCGTGTAGAGGCTACGCACCACCATATCGGGCCCCCCGACGTTCGGCAACAGCTGACTCAGCGAGTCGGCGGCCGCCATCAGTCGGGGACCTGATCTTTCAAAGTGAGCACGGAAGCTCCAACGACCGTCCCGTACGAGACCGAGATACCGCAATCCGGTCGCCTCGATCTCGACGCGAACGCCTCCGATTACGAGGTGGGTCCCCTGAGGCGGCGCTCTCCGGGCTCAATGAAACAACAGGGCCTGGGATTTATGCCACCTCCAGACCCAGCCTTCGGAATAATATATTCGTATGTAATTATAAGTCGTGGCCTTAAGGATAAGACGTCCGGTGCATTTGTATCTAGCGATGCAACGGTGTTCGAATCCCGCAGGCGGGTACCAATTTTTCTAATGAAATACGTACTCAACCAATGTTCACGATTGACTTCCAAGGTGAAGGAATAACATCGTGTAATAAAAATGAAATCCGCAAAATTATAATTAATTATAATTATATTATAAATAATTAATTATATTATAATTAATTTGGGTAATTACTCGTGGTAGGACCTCTTGTGAGTCCGCACGGGTAGGTCCCACCACCCTGCCTATTTCTGCCGTGAAGCAGTAATGCATTAGGTTTGAAGGGTGGGGCAGCCGGTGTAACTATACTTGAGACCTTAGAACTTATATAACTCAAAGTGGGTGGCGCATTTACGTTGTGGATGTCTATGGGCTCCAGTAACCACTTAACACCAGGTGGGTTATAATCTCGTCCACCCATCTAAGCAATAAAAAAAAACCCTAACTTGTATTGCAAACAATGTTCTTTTACGAAAGTCAAAATATAGATAAGAGGTATTTACTTTGAAAAACATGTGCCCCAGCAGATAATCACTAAAAGTCGTCCGTGTATACTGAGTGTTTTACCTTTTCTTATAAGTTTCTCCGTAATCTTTAATCGTTAGTAGCTTATGGGCTATTCACAAACAGTAAAAAAAACAGTAAAAATTACAAATGTTATTATTTTCTCTTTTTACAGAAATGGATGTAATTTCTTATTTAAGCTTTGCGCCTGGTTTTACACAGGCTCACATAGTCTTTTTTCTGAATGCATCCATTCTCTTGCCGATACTGTGAACCAATTGATATTAGCGTATGGTATTCATAAGTCGGTTCAGGTAAGTCTCATACTCACATTATAAATTATATACATTATATTATAATCATTATATATAAAACATATAAATTGTAATCACAATATATATTCACAATAAAAATGTTCCTTTATATGATTTGACCTTTTGTCAATGAGTTCAGGAAAACAACTAAAATTTGTTTCATTACCGTTTCAGATGGCAGATCCTGACCATCCATATGGTTATACAAATATGCGATATGTCTCATCACTGATATCTGGTGTTGGTATATTCTGTGTAGGAAGTGGTTTGTCTTTCTATCACGGAGTTACAGGTATTTTGGACCCACAACCATTACATGATTTTTATTGGGTAAGGAAACACTGTAATAAAAGCTTTATTGATTTTCATGAACATATTTTAATTTGTTCAATTTTTAGGCATATTTTGTACTGGGAGGCGCTGTTGTATCAGAAGGTGCCACATTAATGGTAGCATTAAACGCCATTAGAAAAGGTGCACGAGAAGCAAATATGTCACTTTATGAATATGGTACATACAAATAATTTAATACTTTGGTAGGGTCGCGAATCATTATATAAAAACTACCTTTACTGTTTAAAAATATTAGTAACTCTAAAGGTAGTTTTAATAGTGATAATAATTTCATTGAATTTTAGTTAGCTGTTCTTAGACTAATGTGTGGTATTCATCATTTTTAAAGTAATGCGAAGCTCGGACCCTTCAGTGAATGTAGTTTTATTGGAAGATACGGCAGCTGTAGCTGGCGTGATCGTAGCAGCATCTTGTATGGCTATTTCACAATACACTGGGAATCCATTACCTGATGCCCTAGGCAGCATATTAGTCGGTACCATACTGGGTGGAGTTGCATCTTTTATTATCCTGAGTAATGTCGGTGCTTTAGTTGGCAGGTAAACGACTAATATTTAATTTGTACTTATTTTATACTTCTATACTAATATTATAAAGAGAAAAGATTTGTTTGTTTGTTTGTATTGAATAGGCTCCGAAACTACTGAACCGATTTGAAAAATTCTTTCGCTGTTTGAAAGCTACAGTATTCCCGAGTGACATAGGGTATAATCATTTTTGAAAAAAATTAGGGATCCTTACTAAAACTCCAATAATGTAACCCAAGGTGTAAAACAAATTCCTTAAATATTCTTTACATTGCGGCATCGCGTGCGCTGCGAAAACTATTGATGATAGAATAAAATAATGTACTACGACTTTGTAGAACACATTATTGTTTACAAAAAGTGTCGGGACAGCATATGTCTAACTATTATAGTTATCCCGCAATAGGTGAGCCTTTTATTTAAAAAAAAATTAAACAACGTCAAGTATCGTTGAAATTTTTGCTAAAGACCCGAGCGGAGCCGGAGCGGGCTGCTAGTGATATTTGAAATTGTTTCACTTATAGGTCTATACCTCACGAGCAATTGGATGAAATTAACAGCGTGTTAGAAAGAGACTTTATGATAAGAGCTATTCATGATGTGAAGGGTATAGATATAGGCAGTAACTTGATAAGATATAAGGTAAGCACAATAATAATATGGGGGGATTCATGTTTCGCCAGTTTCTACGGTAGAAGTTGTGTCTAATATTTTTGAATTCTTTGCAGGCTGAAGTTGATTTTGATGGCAGAGCTCTCACAAGATCGTATTTAGAGAAACACGACTTGAATGCTTTACTAGAGGTATAATATTTTTTCAAATAAGAAAAATGAAAAGTATTCGTTGTGTGCCTATAAAAAATTGTACCCTACTAAAGTTACTTCTCAAACATTTTTAAGGACATGAAGAAAATCGACACGATCGATGATGTAGAAACTTTTTTACTTAAGCATGGAGAAAATATTGTTGATATGCTTGGAGGCGAAATTGATAGAATAGAGTTAAAGCTGAGGGTAAGTTTAATTTGAACCAATAAATCGTTATTGGGTTTTACGTACCAATATACTAATAATTGTTTTCTTTGCAGAAAAAGTTTCCACAAATTCGGCACTGTGATTTGGAAATACTCTAAGGGAAAGTGAAAATCAAAAATTTATTGAAATATAGGCTAGTCAAAATTATTTATTATTTAATCAGTCTAAATACAAGCGCTATTTACTCAATTGATATATTATAAATTTTATCAAAATTTAGCATCGAATCTTTCTTTTTACAATTATCCTTTCATTTTGAAATCAGTAAATTAGGTTTATTATCTTAAATTTTATCAACTGCGTAGGTGTTCTTGTGTTATTACACCATCTGTAATAACATTGAGCTGAATAGATATTGAGGTTTCATATTCTGCCTAGATTCAAACCTAGGAGACCGTTAGAAACAGCAACATGTCTCCAATGACATTCCAGAGCAGTTTATTATTTTTGTTATAAATTATATCTTGTGACGTCATTTGTCAGTGCCTTGATTTTCCAAGTCACATTATATTTCTGTGATTTAGTTTTGTAAACCCAGACTAACAATACATAAATAAGTATATCAAAGTCATTAAGTCTCTTCTATTATGAAAATAAATGTTTGAATTACACGAAATTTGTTTTTTAAGTAGCCAATATCACCAAAAACTGACTTGACAGACTGTAAGGCGAATATTGTATATTTAGCGGTTATAATTCTGAAAAGTTCTTGTACACAAATGGTGGCTATTTTAATGAAAAAAAGGCTTAATACAATATTTTTGTGTGATGTTTGAAGTGTAAGTTTTGGAAACTTGGATTTTTTTGAGCTATTAAATTAAATTAATAGTCGATATCAAAAGACACAAAGAAGGCTGCCCCTCCACCATAACCGACCGATTATCTGTTCCCAAAACGCCGGAAAGGTTATATTAATTAATAACGTGTTACACTTCAGCTTTGTACATAAAATTGTTAAGTATACAGTTCTTATGTTAGGCCCTCAATGCAATAAATTACAATTTAGTTCCTACTCGTCGCTTTCATCGTAAATGTGTAAAGAATTTCCAATCTAATATTTTTTAATATTTTGAATCACGAAGTAAATCAATTTGTATTCTTAGGAACAATTAAATCACATTTTTTTAAAGGCTCTTCAAGAATCCAGTATTATAGTTGGTAGGTAATTGAAAGATAGAAAAAAAGATAATGTAGAACTGAGGCTGAGAATTATATCCTAATCTTTGCACCTTCACGGACTTTGCGAATGCTTTAATCTTTAATTATTTGATCGTCCTTAATGTTAGAATTAGTTTCGATTTAGCGTAGTAGTAGCGACTGTTCGTGAGGAGCATAAAATTCGCTCACAGTACACAAGAGTCACACGACAAAGAAAATAATGTGTTGCGCTTTATTTAAGTAACCAGACATTTTAGATAGGTACAAGGGTATTTAAATAAGACATTCACAAACTATTTTGGGCAAGATATCCTTTTCCAATATGTCGACCTTCATTGCCAAATTACTTTGAAAATCTCTCTCAATTTGTTTTCCTATTGATAGAAAATATTTACCAATTTTTACAGAAGGCGGCACGACATGAAAACCCTCTTGTCGTGGCCGCCAGTAATTACATACCCGATCCTGTGGATTGAATGGTAAACCGTCGACGTCGCCATAAACACGTCATTACGGATCCTCCCGATCCATTAACGGTGCTTATAGGTACCTCAAGAACCGGTCACCATTTTCGCCGAACCGTTCGCTTGCGACGAAGGGCTCGATGAGTAAATTAATTAAGGGATAGACAGCCCACTGAGTTTGTCGCCGAATCTTTTCAGTGGGCCGCGTTTCCGTTCCGGTGGTAGATTCTGCGAAGCACTGTTCTTGCTAGGGCCATTGTTAGCAACACTCCCGGTTTGATCCCCGTGAGCTCACCTATACGTCACGAAGCTAGAAGAAATAGCATCTCAAGCCTATCAGCATAGGTAGGAAAACAAACATAAATTTAAAGATTGCGGTTGGTTAAGTGAGTAAGCTTAACATTTGATCATTAAATTTAAACAAAATAAATAGACTTAAAATTCAGTACCTAAATCAAACTAAAAGTTTAATAATTATCTTTTCTAATGTTACAGTCCTTCTTATAAAAAGTTTCTACACGTAACACAACAGTATTTTGAAATTTTCAAATAAGAAAATGTGTTAGTTATTAGGGGTCGATTTTTAGAGATCTAAAACTGATTTGGGGGGTCAGCGAGGTGGTCAGCAGACCTGTATAAAAGGTTACGAAGTAAGCATGAATAGGTACGTCTTACGAAAATAATGTCTTTAATTTTTATATAATGGTTTCTTATCTATGCCGAAAAATTAGGTAGGTGGTTTTTATTAAATTCAAAAGCATTTATGTTTATAATTTAATAATTGGTACAAAATATAACATTTCCTTTTATCTTAAATCTTTTTAATATTGATGTGACAACAATCAAATATTCTTTAAATGACTAAATAAGTAAACAATTATTATCATGAAGAGTTTTACAATGACAACGTAATATTTGATTATGTAGACAATGGTTCTCATCCCAAAAATATAAATGCCCCTTACAGTTCTTGCAAAGGAAAATGTGTTTCTTGTGTAATGTAGCACTGCAGTGTATATTTTTTTGCATATAGATTTTTATTAAAATTATTTTGGATTCTCAAATACAATAACTGATAGGTTATTATCTTCAAATGAACTTTTTATGTAGGTAGTCAAACAGGCAATCACAAGTAGAATGTACAATAAACAAAATGCAAGCGAACGGAATTATAAGGCTACAGAGCCAATTTTTAGTTATCACAGTACATTTTAATGAGCGATAAATAACCTAATGAAATATTGAAAGCTTAACATTTCAGAGTGAACTGGCAGTAAATTGAAAAGAAAAACAGATTACATACTGAACACAAAGAATAAGACCATTCAAATAGCTCGCCTTGTTTGTGGCAAACAAAGATTATAATGAGCAGTTTTATTCCAAAAATCTGAACTCTTCCAACCGCACCATCCTTTATTAATAACAGTTGTGATATCTTCAGCTCCAGTATAGTGAGGGTCTAAGATGAGATATCTTGTTTCGTTAGTAATAGAGTTGTATTCAATCCCTAGTATAGTATGTGCCAGTACACCACCACCTAAAAATATAAGTTATTTAAAAGCACTATACTATAAAATAATATTTAAGTAGGGGAAAAAACCACTCACCAATCATTATGGGGCTACCGTGAGTTTGAAAATGATGGACTAATTCTGGGGCATAACTTTGTAATTCAGTCCCAGTATTTGCAAAAATTATCCTTGATTGGACACCCAGTAGAGTTTCCAAACAAAACATGACTTCTGTAGATCCAATCCATTGTTTTGAACCAATGAATGTTGACTGTTTATCTCCAATCTTGACAAGGCACTGTTGAATTTCTTTATGGGTGGGTACTTCAACATCAGTGTAACCTTGATATCTGAAAACATTTGTACTGAAAGTCAATAGTTCATGGTCAAAGTAAGGGATAACCAGAGCCGAAATATAGATAAAAGGGCAAGAATATTAATCTTGGGCAATAAATCAGGATGATAAACTAGAACTCAAAGACTGAAATATTGGGCAAACACCTACACATTCCCTCAATTAGGGAGATAAGACCTAGATAACAAAATTTTAATAAATAAATAATTTAGGAAATAAACCAGAAGGATATAAGAGAACTTAAAGCAACTTACCTAAACCAAGAGAAAATTGTTTGCATTGAGCGATAAGCACAACCCCAACCATCGTCATTGAAGTTGTCTTGCATGTAATGATGATATGCGTATCGTCCTCTGACTAATGCTACAGTAACGTCAGATTTTGAAGCTTGTATCGGCATGGCTTCATGTGGATTCACTAAGTATCCTCCACTTTTGTCTATGAACGCGTTACCTCGACGGAACACAGGCCTGTGTAGTGGCAGTCCCAATTGTTTGTGAAGAGTGCGCCTCTCTTTCTCTGTGAATTAAGATTGCTAAACGTTCCAACTTATTCGAGAACTGAATTATTTTAAAAATAAAAGTGAACGCTAAAGGACGATGCGCTTTCGCACAAAGCAACTGTGAACGAATTTTTAAGTAAACGTAATTACTGCTCACCTAGTGTTAGGTGGTCATCGGAGCTTATAGACATCACAACGTGCCTCCATCCGCCTTGAAAAATGAGGTCAAAGTCTCCCGGGTTACATAATGTTTTCACAGCAGAAATAGGCAGGTTGGTATTACTTATCTGAGCTGAATTATACGCTCTATCACCAGTTTCCCAACAAAAAGTTGTTTTCAAACCGAAATCAACAGTTACAGGATTTTAATTAAGATGAATTATAAATTTAACATTATTCAGTTAAAATTATTAACTTAAGTTATTTATGGTATTAATTTTTTTTAAATAATCCGAATTTGTATTAAATTGTATTGTACTGCGAAACTGTAATTTAAAACTTGATGTAAAACAAAAAATGTTCACAGATTTGCTTATGGAAAAACTGATCAAATTTATTTGTATTTAGTTTTTTTTTCTCTCTATATTCATCTGTCATTATTGTGCATACTGTGATATTGACAAAATCAATGCCAAAGGCGCTGGAGCCAGATTTTTTTTTTTACAAAGTTAGTCTAGTAGGGTAACTAGGCCACTGATATTTGAACCAAATCTGGAGACACAAAAAATTGGATTAGACTCAAAAATAATTTATCCACTCTCTTTCAGTCATTACTCCTGTTGCACCAAAAACAATTGGCATCTCTTATCTGGTTGTCTAATCATGTACTTACCCATACAATCTTCAGATTTCCCCTTAGGTATTAGTCTGGTAATAAAATGGCCTATTTCTGGTGGTAGATAATGAAATGTTTCAGGTAGCCTTAGACCTCCTCCATCACCAATACCTTCTTGACCTTAAATCATTAGTCATAAATAGCATTAGAACTAAACAAGAATTTCAAGAATGCTGAAATGTTGATTATAACTCTGAATTATGTTTAATTAAACACAGAAACATCCTTGATGAACTTTTCAAAAATGATATATCAGTAAAAATATTCCTCAACAAAATAAAAAGTTATACATTATATTGCCATATGAGATACAAATATAGTTTTATGAAACTATCTGAAATTAATTTACTGTAAATGAAATCGAAAATTTGATTTTCATGAACACTGCTTTAAATACTTATTATATTAGCATTGAATATTCTTTTAAGCAGTACACAATTAACATTTCTTTTCTGTACAGTTTTGGATTCTTTATAAAGAAATACAGCAGACGTTTACTTAATAGATATGATTTGAGGATGATACATACCAAGTTGTTCTATCAACACACTCTCCATCAACCTCAGTGACCTGCACGCTGCTTCAACTAACACAATATAAAGATCAAGCAATTTAGTATTTCGGTGGATCATAGCCAGGGTGTCTATTCGGAGAGGCATACTGATGTAAAAAGCAGCTGCAAAATAAAATTTAAAAATAGATTATAAAAATATTTATGTATAATATTTAAAATGTGAGTTGGTGGTCATAATCATATTTTCAAAGCTTTTGTAACAATATTTTTTAGAGCCACTCTCTTCTGTTTCCTCCTCCTTTTTTTGGATTGAATATTGTCTTGATGGATTATTAGTTTCATTCTAACCATGTTGACAGTTATTAAGCAGATTACGGCCATATCATTTATTTCTCCGCAAGTAGTTTTTGATGTTCTTAAAATATGTACTAAAATTGTTAATTTGGTATTTATGTTTATGTGTGCTTGATCTTTTACTTACGTTTTCTTTGTGTTGTCATCATTTTTACTGCTGTTTTAACTAATTTATCAGACAAGATATCTTTTGTCACTTTTAGTATTAAACTCACCGGTAATATTTCCTGTAAGAAATAACCATTGCCCAATAACTTACGCAATACTTACAATAATAATGTTTTAGATAAACAAGAATATGAATATCAAAGATACAAAAATTTCAGAGTTTAATGACTTACTGCATTATTGATATTGTATTTTTTTTTCTTCAATGGCTGTTCAGGACTCATCGAATCAACAAGTTCCCCAACAGTAGCTTCTGTGCTTGTTCCAGTCAAGCCCACATCTGACGCTACTCCAAACAAATATACTTGTGTACTGTCTATATGAAATGACACTTGACCTGAAGCAATCTGTAAAACATTTAAATTAACCATCTTGTTTTATGTTTGTGTTGTTTTTTTGCTTTAGATGTTTGAAAGAGCTCCCTAGTCACTCTCCGAGTATCCACTATTAAATCTGTAATTTGTTCTCATATATTGTTTATAGAATTTTATTGAAATATTTGATCTCACATTAATATCTAAGAATGTTAAAATGTAAATGTAAATAAGTGAAGTAGAAAAGAAGTTTTTGTTTGGGTTATAAGTTTTACCTTTTTCCTCTTATTTTGCAGTGAATTTTTAACTCCAGCAATGGTAGCTTCACATCGCAGGGGTAGCACAGTGTTCAAACGTACATGAAGGAACTGTTTCCACAACTCTTCAGGACTGAAAACCTCATATTTCGTTTCTTCAAATTTATCATGAACAATAAAGTGAGCTTTCATATCCTTCTCACGATTTATTATTATAATTAATGGGTTATCTGTAATATCTACATCCTAAAATATAAAACTTTTTTATTAGGCATTTTTTGATCTATTACTTGAATATATAGCACAATATGGAAATCTCTCGTGAAGCACTTGAATTAAAATACAGTACTGAATGTAATTTTAAAATTTTTAGTAAGCATTAATTTTCGAACTTACCTGTAAGATCTCTTTTGTTGTTGAATCAGTGGTTAAGGTTTCCCCAAACTTCACGACGCCGCAAAGTTCTATCTCGGCGGGGAAATTAAGTAACAGTTGGCTGTAGCTGTTTTTTTCGGTTTCTGTTTCAAACGATTCTAAACTGAACCCGACAACTAGAAGTGTACCATCGTACATCAGCCCATACAAACATCCTGTACTTTCTGTTGTGTCGATTTTAGACAACCTCTAACAAATAAAACAAGTTTGTTGTATTTACACACTACATAATTATTTTTTTATATCCTCACAACAGGACAACTTTAATCATAATTTTTAGGTAGTGTGATGACGTACGTACACCCAAACATCCACTATTTTTCCATAATAAATTACATTACAAAGTATAAAACATAGAGAATATTTAAACTAAAATAATGATAAAGTTATCATTTTAATTAGAAATAAGTAATTCAAGAGAAAATTACGATACTTTACCTCAATAACATAACTTGATATTTTAAGACGTGGTGACATTTTAAATAAGTGTTGCTAATTACACATATGTATAATCTATGCCAATTGTCATATAGTGTTGCTATTTACATTTGTTATATAAAATAGTCACGAATGTACTCGGTGTGTCCTAAGCCGATACACAACGCACTACACAAATATTTTAATGTGTTGAATGACCGATTTAACGACATGAATTTGTTTCGAATCGTGTGCAATAAAACAAGGTATGAAATAAAATCTATTATAACTGATTAAACAAAGAAAAAATCACACCGTAGCTTAGATTTTTCTGATCTTCTTCATACTGTTCACGGAAGTATTGTCGTGGAGCAAGTTGATGCACATAAATGATACATCATTTGATCTTTTCGTGAAAATGGGACTTCAAGAATAAAACACAAAATCATTTTCTGCTCAATCTTCTCACCTGTTTAATTTTTTTAGTTTGCTGTCGTTTTAAACACTTTATTTTGTTGTGTGTTAATTGTTTTAATGATCGAACAATCACCATTAGTTGTCAAACAAACGATAATTGATCAAAATTAATTAATCTGAGTGATAAAAATAAACATATCTAGTAAGGGAGGCAAACTTAAGGGTGATCATTTGTTTAATTAATTATAAATAAATAAGACGAACAAACATTTTTTACATTCGAACATTAACGAACAAACGACGAACAAATAATTAAAAATAAAAAAAACCCGAAAATCAAAAAAAGGGGGCCGAATTCAGTGAGCCGAGTAAACCATAACACAAATAATAAAATAAGTAGGTATTTCCATTTTTTTAAATACCCATATGGGTTTTTAAATTACTTTTGTTAAAATATGTCATAGATCATTCATTCATTTTTATATCCACGTATCGCCGTAATTAATTAATCGATCTGAGTTAAATTAGAAATGTAGGTAATGTTCTGAAATAGCACTGTATTACTAAATCGCTTTAGAGTATTTTAACAAAATCTCTGAAGAGTAAAAGTGTCCTGGGTACACACGTATAATGACTAGGTAACGAGGTTTTCAACAAGAAATTAGGGTTGAATTCCGGAGGAGCTTGAGAAACGACCATCATATCCAGCATAGGCAGCAGGCGGGAACAACGGGACCTGTCCCTCTTGTGGCTGCGCGTAGATCACGGGGGTTGTACCTGAGTCTACGCGTGCCTGTACAGGTTCCACAGCAGTGATGCAGGTTCAGCCCGATTGAGCATGTGCAAGAGGGGACTAACCGCGTGCTTGAGCAGTACCCATCTGCGGAGGTGGTGGTTCTTGGAGACTTTAACGCTCACCACCAAGAGTAGTTGGGGTCCAGAACCACTGACGTCCCGGGTCGGGCCTACGATTGCCTACGATTGCCTACGATTTCGCCCCGGCCTACGGCTTCTCCCAGCTGGTGACACAGCCCACCCGTGTCCCAGATATTGAGGGGCACGAGCCTAATCTGTTGGACCTTCTGCTGACCACCAATCCAGCCGGATACAGTGTGGTGGTCGACGCTCCGCTTGGATCGTCTGATCACTGTCTTATCCGTGCTGCCATACCACTCTCTCGGCCTGGTCGTCGAACGACGACCGTGTATCGAAAAGTTTGGCGGTATATGTCGTCAGACTGGGATGGGCTGCGTGAATTTTACGCATCCTACCCATGGGCGGTTCTGCTTTTCCTCTGCCGATCCTGACGTCTGTGCGGTTAAGACGGTCCTTAAAGATGTGGTGGTCCAGGGGATGGAATTGTTGTTACCTCCTCTGAGGTGCCCGTTGGGGGTCGCGGCAGACCTTGGTATGACAATACCAGTAGGGATGCTGCACACCTTAGGCGGTCCGCATACGCGACATGGACTGACGCCAGGAGACGTCAGGACCCTAACATCTCAGAGGAAAGGCGGAAATATAACGCCGCTTCCAGGTCCTACAAGAAGATTATTGCTAGGGCGAAGTCGGAGCACGTTGCTAGAATTGGCGAGCGACTAAAGAGCTATCCCTCCGGGAGCCGTGCTTTTTGGTCGCTCGCCAAAGCTGCAGAAGGAAACTTTTGCAGGCCTAGTCTCCCACCACTACGCAAGTCCGATTACAGTCTGGCTTATAGTGCGAAAGAGTGCTGACCTTTTGGTCAAACTCTTCGCCTCGAACTCGACTGTGGACGACGGGGGTGCCACACCATCGAACATCACACGGTGTGATAGTTCCCTGTCGCTAATCTGCTTCACACAGTGTGCAGTCAGGCGGGAACTCCGACTCCTGGACGTCCATAAGTCGAGTGGGCCAGACGGCATCCCTGCAGTGTTTCTGAAAACGTGTGCCCCTGAGCTGACACCTGCGCTAACGCGTTTGTATCACCTCTCTTATTGCGCTAACAGGGTTCCGTCTTCATGGAAGACCGCCCACGTCCACCCTATCCCCAAGAAGGGTGACGTTATAGGCCTATCGCGATAACTTCCTTGCTTTCCAAAGTGATGGAGTGAATAATAAATACACAACTCCTGAAGTATCTTGAAGATCGCCAGCTGATCAGTGACCGACAGTACGGTTTCCGTCACGGTCGCTCAGCTGGCGATCTTCTTGTATACCTTAGTTACAGGTGGGCTGAAGCCTTGGAGAGCAAGGGCGAGGCTCTTGCTGTGAGCCTTGATAGCGCGAAGGCCTTCGACGGGGTCTGGCATGGGGCACTTCTGTCGAAGCTACCATCTTACGGAATCCCCGAGGGTCTCTGCAAGTGGATCGCTAGCTTTTTGGATGGGCGGAACATCACGGTCATTGTAGACGGTTACTGTTCTGATTCCATGACCATTAATGCTGGCGTTCCACAAGGTTCGGTGCTCTCCCCCACGTTTTTCATCCTGTATATCAATGACATGCTGTCTATTGATGGCAT